>NW_026892732.1:600000-753953 GCF_033815535.1 Pezoporus flaviventris | reverse complement strand
GCCTTCAGTGCCAGAGCCCTTCTGCGGGGGGGGACAGCTCTGTTTTGAGGACACACACACACAAGAGGCCACGGCAGCTGCAGGGCCTGGCTGGGGGGAGGCCACACACACACCGCGGTGTCCATTCCCCCCCCCCCGGCCGTAGGCGCCCATCACCGTGGCCGATGCGGGGCGCGGGCAGCGGGAGCCCCCCCCGGGCGCGGGTGGGCGGCTGGCGGCTGGCGCTGCCGTTGCCATGGGGACCGTGGGCGGCCGGGGGGGGCCAGGGGGGCTGCGCCGAGCCTGGTTCTATTTGTGCATTGCCACAGCGCGGGGGAGCCGGGGCGGGGGGGGGCAGGGACAGGGATGGGAGGGGGGGAGCAGAGGGGCGAGACCCCGAGGTTGGCACCCCCAACGTCACCAAGCACCCGGCGCCCACCCCGACAAACCCAACCAACCGCCCCCCCCGTTATCCCAGATCCACCCCCAAGGACCCCAAAATCCAGCCCTGCACTGAGACTCCCACCTGTAGAGCAGGACCCCCCCGGTGTGTCCCTGTGCTGGGGGGAGCCATGTTCCCCCTCGTGTGGTGGCACCGAATCACTTGCAGGCCCCACGCTCAAGAAACGTGTTTATTGCAAACCAAGGGGGGCCGGGCGGGTGTAAGGGGGGGGCAGGGACCCCCTCGCCACAGGGTGGGGGGCAGTGGGAAGCTGCAAGCACAGGCTGGGGCTGGGCTCCCATCCCAGACCCCACAGCGCTGTTGGTATGGAAGGGCTGGTGGCCACTGGGGCCTAGAAGCCTCCTGCCAGGGATGCCCCCCATGGTGTAGGTGCTCCCCACTGACCTCCAGCCCCATCCCGGCAATGGGGTGAACCCAGGAGAACACACACACCCCCCCCCCCCCCGGTGCTGGCTGGGGCAAAGCTGCCCAATGGCAGGGCAGGGAGGGTTCCGCCATCCTGAATCCCCAACAGAAGCATCCTCATCCCTCAGGAATAACGATTGTGTCACCCAATGAGCTCGGTCTATTCCACAACACAGGAGAGCGCGCGGCAGCAGAGGTGAGGGGAGAAGGGTCCCAGTGCCGGTGGCCGCGGTGATGGGACGTGGATTCGGTTCACACTGCGGCGCCGGGGCCGGTACCAGGGTGATGGGGCTCCCCCGGGGGCTCCTCCTCCTCTCCCCGCTTCCTTTGGTGCCGCTGTCAAAACTGCACAGCGCCGGGGGAGATGTTGAACATGGAGGGGTCGAACTTCTGGCCGCGGAAGGGGGAGCCCTCCGTGTCCCAGCCCTTCTTCAGCATCTCATGCACCTTCTGCACATAGAACATAGGCTCCTGTCAGGCCAGGGCTGATGCACCCCACCCAGCCACACTGTGGGGTCAGCAGCAGCACCCCTTGCCCTGGGTGAGGGACGCAGCCACCCCGAGCAGCAAGGTGAGGCTTGGGGGTGTGCCCATCACCAGTGCCCCACGGTGGTGGGGGGCAGGCAGCACCTACCAGCTCATGGCTCTGGGGTTTGCCCTGCAGCTTCTGGTGGTAGTCGAAGGTGAGGCGGTCCAGCACGGCGTGCTCCTCCTCATCCACTGTGGCCATGGAGCGCTCCTTGTTGATCTTGTCGATGTCGATCTGCTCCTCGCCCTCCAGGATGGCATTCCACCAGTACTCATCCCCCTTGTTCAGGTTGATCTGGGGGTGAAATGTGGGTCAGAGAGCAGGAGAGGAGCCCCTGGGATGTGGTACCCCCACTATGAGCTCAGCTATGCCCAGGCATCACTCCAAGCCAGAACCACCCCCGTGTGCTGGGCTGCACCCCCAGAGCAAGCAGCAGCTCAGGGAGGGGATCCTGCCCCTCTACTGTGCTCTGGAGAGACCCCCCCCACTGCAGCCCTGATCCAGCTCTGGGGCAGCAGCACAAGAGGGACATGGAGCTGTTGGAGGGAGGCCAGAGGAGGCCACAGAGCTGCTGCGAGGGCTGGAGCAGCTCTGCTCTGGAGCCAGGCTGAGAGAGCTGGGCTGGGGCAGCCTGGAGAAGAGAAGGCTCCTGAAGGGGAGACCTGAGAGCAGCTCCAGTGCGTGAAGGGGCTGCAGGAAAGCTGGAGAGGGGCTTTGGACAAGGGCCTGTAGGGACAGGCCAAGGGGAATGGCTTTAACCTGCCCGAGGGGAGACTGAGATGAGCTCTTAGGCAGAAGCTCTTCCCTGTGAGGGTGCTGAGGCGCTGGCACAGGGTGCCCAGAGAAGCTGTGGCTGCCCCATCCCTGGCAGTCCTCAAGGCCAGGTTGGACACAGGGGCTTGGAGCAAGCTGCTCCAGTGGAAGGGGTCCCTGCCCGTGGCAGGGCTTGGAGCTGGAGGAGCTTTAAGGTCCCTTCCAGAGCAAACCAGGCTGGGATATGATGTGATGAAGCGGCCCTGCCCGGCAGAGTGTGCGGCTCCCACCACTGCAGTGCCATCATTCCACATTCCCCTGGCCCAGGAGCCCTCATGTGGGTGACAATGAAGGTGAAGATGCCACCACTGGGGCATTCCAAACCATGACCCCCAAATGCCTTGATCTGATTTTGCCAGGAGAGGTGGGCTCCTTCCTCCCGTGTTATTCCAGCACTAATCCCAGCAGCGAGGAAGGTTTATGGCGTTCGTCAGCCTCTGCAAAGCCATCAATAAAGACGGACAATGCAATCTACCCAAACCTCCCTGGAAGCTCCACAGCTCTGGAGGGGAAACGGGGGCAGCCCTTAAAGGTGCGGAGCTGGTGTCTGCAGCGTGAAGAGAAAAACCAGTTAACACTGGAGGGGGTGGCTGGGCCTTATCTTGGGGGAGCAGATGTAAAACATCCCAGCTCGGGAAGGCATTCACTTTCCCAGTCACACAATGTGTTTGCTCTCCTCTGAACTGCACAGCTCCCCTTCGGAGGGGAGGAAAAGCCACTGCGGGTTTGCCTGGGGGCTTCCCAGACTGGGGCAGGCAGGTGGAGGAACGCCGAATTCCCCATGGAATGCCATCTCCTGGGAAGCAGGACAAGCCATGGGGCAGCAGTAGCCCCACACCAGCGTCAGGAGCACACTCTGCTCCTGCAGAGGAGCACTCCTCTGCCCACTGCTGCTCCTCAGGCTTTCAAGCAAGAGGGATGAGATGAAACCAATAGGATGGGATGTCCCCACAGAGCTGAGCTCTCAAGGCATTGCTGCTGTCCCCACCAGAGCCAACCTGGCAGCAGAGGGATGAACGGATGCCAGAAGACTCCATGGCTTGTCAGCTATCACCCCACCTCCAACCCAGAGCATCAGGGGAAGGAAACCCCATCCCAAATCCTGACCCCACTGAATTCCCTTCCATCCCTGGTGCCCTGCCACTGTCTCCACCACCAGCAGGCCCCAGGGAACCCACGGAAGCATGGACCAGGTAGATCCCCTCATCCACCGTCCCTCAGGGGATCCTTTCCTCCCCCTGTCCCACACGTAGCCCTCACTTTATGGACTACATGCCACTTCCCACCCTGACAGGAAGATGGAACTATTCATTCCCTTAGCAGTACTTCTGTGGTGCTCCTCCTGCATGTGGAGAATTTGCTCATCCCCCTTTATTCCACGTGGAGAGATGGAAAAGTGGGACTTGCTCCCAGGTGGGATCTCCATTTTCTGATGTGAGGCTCTGAAATGCCAGCAGGCCAGGGCAAAGTTCTCCCTCTACCACCCTGAGTTTGGGGCTTTGTGGCTGGAAGCAGTGCTGGAGCACTTGCCATGGACAGATCCAGCCTCCAGCATGGAAGCACAGGCTCAGATTGGTTTCTCCAAGATGTCCCTGCCAACGGCCTCTGTTGATCCAGCCCATTACTTGGTTGGGTGCCTGCAAGAGGTTGTAGTGATGGAGATACAGGCCGGAGCCTCGCCAAGAAGGTTGAGGTAAGGAAAGCCAAGAGCCTATGGCAGAGCCCCGGTCTCAGCCCAGGCAGGGGGATGTCCTGCAAATCCCACCCATGGCGAAAAGCTCTGGCACGCTCCTGACAGGCTCCAGGAGGGAGCAGAGGGGAGGGAACAAGGACAAATCTCAACCTCATTATGTTCCTTACTTTGATTTGCCTATGCTTGAAGCTGAACCTATGAGTTTCCCAGACAGGACCTCTGGGGTCCTAGAAATGCCCATGGCCATGAACCAGAGGAAGGATCAGGTCCCTGCGGCGTGCCCGGGCTCTCGGTCACACTGCGGCTCTGCTTTCCCAGCTGGCAGGTCCCAAAGGGCCTCCTGGGCTGCAGGGAGGCCTTTACCCCATAGCCCAGGGGGCTGCAATGAGTACAGATGAGCTCAAAGCCCACATGAGACTTTAAGGGATCCTCCAGTGGCACAAAGAGGGTGACAGATGTCACCGGTACGCACACAGGGTCATGTCACAGCTCCACACCCTGCCAGGAAGCTCATGGCCCTTTGGTGCCAGTGCTGGCCTTTGTCACAACATGAGGTTTCCTCTTGGATACTAAATACCTTGTCAGAGCTCCAGAGATGCTGTCAAGGGAAATAAGTCTTAGAGAAACAACCTCTCACCACCTGCTTTCCTTTGGGAACAACAGCAAAGTCAGTGGGAGATGTTTGGGGAAGTGACGTTCCCTGCAGGATGCGGAGCGCAGGACAGAGGGAGAACACCACGGGCTGTTATTACCTCGGCTTTGCAGCTCACGAGATGACAAGCCCACGACTGTGATCGCTGTTCAAGGCAGGACTTGGTGACAAAAGTCCAAGTGTGGATAACCAGTGCTGGGGAGGAGGAGCAAGAGAGGGAACAGGGGGAAAGAATCCTCAGCCACAAAAATAATCCCCAAGCAAGCGCGTTGTGCACAACACCCAGCCGGGACTTCTAAAAACAGCTTGTGTGGAGTTATTTTAACCTCACTTTTGACAAGCGAGCGGGTGTGCCACAGAAGGGAGAGCACAGGGACTACACCCGGGACCAGGGCTTTGGCACGGGCCTGGGATGGGATCCTGAGCAGGAGGATGTGTGGACAGAAGAGCCTGGAGCGCACAGGCATCCCGGTGATCACTGACACGCCTGCAAGAGTGCGCAGGACCCAACAGCCTCTCTGCACAGAACTGGAACCTTCCCAGATGGACAAGAGCAAGCAGGAGAGATCTCACCTCCTCGGCACATGGATCAAGCTGCGCCCGCAGGGATTGCCTCAACTCGCATCACAGACCACAGGAACATGAGCACATAGGGGCTTTCCTCTGGACACAGCCATTGAGGTGGCCCAAGCAGTGTCCAAGGTGGCCAGGATGTCCTCGGATGACTCCGTGCTGGCACTTGGGGAACTCAGTTTCAGCTGTTAATCCCCCCTGCCCCAGGTCCCCGGGGAGGGAAGCCCGGTACCACCTCAGAGCATCCTGCAGGACCAAGCCACTCCTGACCCCACACACGGAGACGCACAATGTATGGACACACAAATTCAGGAACAGGAAGGGCCCGTGAGCCCTGTGAGCCTCCAAGTGACCACACGGGTCCTGTCCAGGCCCACAGGCACTGAACGGAGCAGTTCATTAACACATGGCTGGGTGTCTCCTGATGAATGGATAGGGAGGAATCACAAACCACTTTTGGCTACTCAGCGCATGGGAAAAGGAGATGCTCTTGGACGAGAATTACTCACTCTGCTCCAGTTACCTACAATTCTTCAAGCGAAACTCCATCCCACCATCAATATGTTGGCAGCCAGCTGGAGCCTCACAACCCTGTGCTCGCGCTAACAGGAGGCGGGACCCAGCTCAGGGCTTGGAGGTGATGGGACTGCTCCCCACACTGCCCCAAGTCTCGTTCCATCTGCCTGCCACTTCCATCCTGCTCCCATCCTGCTCCTCTGGCACCGGCTATTCAATAAACATCACGTCCCTTACTGATCCTCAGAACACGCACCAGGGATTCTCAGCAGTCACCTGCTGGGCCACCTTCTCTTGACCAAGTTTACTCCTTCCCAGGATTGTTTCTCTTCCCAGATCAGCTAATTTTCAAGAAGCTTAAGAACACTTTAAGACACAGGTTAATGATGCCACTGCCTCCTTTTTCACATGGCCTAATGGAGCTGGAGAAGCTCCTCTCTCTTGGTAGCAGTCTGTCATCCCCCGCTACATCCACACGGACATGTAATGGCCCCAAAACTCAAACAGGAATTTGGCAACTGTTTGACACTTGAGATCCCAGGCTGACGGGCAGCAACACAACCCCCAGGCCAGCTTCAGCCAGAAACACAACTCACAACCTCAGCCTGTTGAGCACACCAGAAACGAGTGTGTTACCCACCAGTAACACACTACTGGGCAGCCACAGCCCCCAAACCACCTTGAGAGGGAAGATCTGTGGTGCAGGGGCACATGTACACCACAAGCCGTGGTGCTTGCTGAAGGCAGAGAAGGAGCCAGAGCAACTGCTTCAAACAGGGGAAGTTCAGGTTAGATAAGGCAGAAGCTCTCCCCTGTGAGGGTGCTGAGGCGCTGGCACAGGGTGGCCAAAGAAGTGGTAAATGCCCCATCCCTGTCAGTGTTCAAGGCCAGGATGGACAGAGCCTTTGGCAACATGGTCTAGTGTGAGGCATCCCTGCCCTTGGTAGGCGGTTGGAGCTGGATGAGTTTTAAGGTCCCTTCCAACCCAAGCAATTCCGTGATTCTATGAACAGGCATCTGCAGGATACTGGAGCAGGACCAGGGCCAGGAGAACCAGAGGACAAAGCCACTGAGGACAGGCAGGCAGCACCAGTGCCACGGTGCAGTGCCATGGCCTCTCTCTGCCAGCAGACCTCATGTGCTGGGATGAGGGGACAGTGACCACCTCTAGATAACTGATGTGCTCCCACCACTGCAGGCTGCAGCTTGGGAACCCTCCTCACCCAACCCAAAGGCTGTGCTGCTCTGCCAGCTTGCTCAGAGGGGCAGCTCAGGAGCCAGAGACAAGGCACAGCACACAAAGGGCAGAGTGAGCTGGATGTTGGAGAGGGAAAGCCAGACCATGTCCAGACCTGGCTCAAACTTCCGGCTGCTTCAGTTTTCCAGCCAAGCCCAGCAGAGCTGCAGGCCTTACCAAAGAGAGCCCCTTACCAAAACACACTTCCCTGGCTCCAGGCTCCAGAGGGAACTCTCCGTGTTGATCTTGTGGGTGAGTTTCCCTTCCATGAGGACGTGCGGGCTGCTCCCCTCCAGCACTGCCACACGAATTGTGCTGCTGCTAATATCCACAGACACCTGGAGACACAGAGAGAGAGGAAATAAGCAGGGAGGCTCCTGTTTGCCCTCTTGCTGTGCTACGTGGGGTGCAGGGTCAAGTGCACTCGGTGGGGATGAGAGAGAGAGAGAAGAGCTTTCAGCCTCATGTGTAGCAGGAGCCTGGGAATCCTGCTGTCATTTCTCAGCGTGCAGCAAGAGCTCGGAGGAGAAAGAAAACCTCTCTGGGATCAGAGACTGCAGGGCCCAGCGGATGGAGCCCCAGAAGGATACCAGGCAGCTGGTTCTGCCACCATGGCTGCCCCGTGCCTCAGTTTCCCCACAGAGAAACCCAGCAATGGCTACAAGTCTCCTCCACACAGTGCTCACAGGCTGGATGCCCACTTGCTGTGAGCCAGCTCTGCAGGAGCACCGTGGGTGCCCAGCATCACTGTGACAAGCTGGCCACGGCTGGGTGTCTTCCTGGGGGCTGAGCGCTTCCCTGCCCAGCAGGAGCCACCCAGGGATCTCTATATGAGCAAGAGCAGCAGCAGCTTGTCCCTTCTGCTGCACCGCACCACAAGCTGCCGGAGGCAGGGCGGGCTCAGCCCAGGCCTCCCAGCGGGGTGCAAGGAGGGGATGCTGCAGCCCAGCTCCCTTCTCCCTGCTGCGGGGATGAGGGGAAGAGGCAGCTCCGTCCCCAGGAACAGGGCCAGCTCCTGCCCGCAGCAGCCATATGGGGAACCCTGCTCCGACCTGCCGCGGAGGTGACATGCCTCTCCCCTGGGGAGACAGAGGCAGGCTGCAGCTTTGCTGCGCCGCACGCAGAACCTCCCTCTCCAGAGAGACCATCTGCTCCCTGCTTTCCCTTTTGGTCCTGAGCTGCTGCCAGCAGAGCCCGAGCCAGGCCTGGGGACTGAGGGAGGACCTGGCCGGGAAGGGGCAGGTTGGTGGCCCCCAGCGCTGCCCCGTCTCTGGACCAAAAGGAGGAGACTGCGGTGAGATTTGCCTGCATTCTCTCCCAGAGTTCCCCCAGATCTTCCTCCTGCTCTGCAGATCTCATTTGAAATGTTATTACATTATCCATTACCTAGGAGATTTCCAGCAGCTCACTAGCTCCACGCAGGCAAGAGACAGGCAAAGCCGCTCCAGCCGGGTCGGGCACCATGGCTGCATCTGATTGATGCCCCCTAGATAAAGCCCCCAGACCCACTCCGTGTGACAGGGACTTGCCAGAGCTGCAGCACAGGCCTGGATACGCAGCCCAGTGTGACACCGAGCTCCCTGCAGCCAGCTGGGAGCAGGACTACGGTGCCACAAGATCAGGGAAGGGACATGAGCTCCCTTGGGATCTCCCTGGCACATGGCTGCAGACAGCATCTGGATGGGAACCATCTCCAGAGAGGCTGCAGCACAGAGCAGCTTTCTCCAGCCCAGAAGCAAGGTGTGGGGATGGGGCTCTGCTCCCTGCCACCACTGACTGCCCTGGACCCCGGTCCCTGGTCAGGGATGCTGACCCCAGGCTCTCAGCACAGCCTTAACTGAGGGCAGGAGGCAAGGGTAACACTGGCTTCTACCTGCAGGCAGCACAAAGCCCCCCTTGGCACCCCAGGCCTCCAGGAGCAGTGATGGGAGCACAACGTGCATCACCAGAGAGCCGTGACCCACCTTGGGTGGAGAGACGTGTCCAAGAGGACTTGTGCACACACAGTGGTGCCCACTGAGTGCAGGCTTTGGTGCACGTGGCAGCTTCTCAGATACCTTGGTGGGGTTTCACCCCACCTCTGCCCAGCATCCCCACTCCATGGAAGGATGGCTGGGCTCTTTGAGGGGCTGCCCTTCCTCCCCAACTCCCCTCACCTGACCTGCCCCATCCTGCCCTGTACAGCCCCAAAACCGGGGTTTGCCAGGCACAAACAAGCAGCACCAGACCCTGGGCAGTCGCTGCAGGGAAGCCAAGGGCAATCCCACTGGGAACATGCTGTGCTGGCAGTGCAGCCACAAGCAGTGGCACCCCGTGAGCTCCCCATAAGCACTTCTGCCCCACAAAATGCCACTCATGAGGGGACCCGGGTCTTGGCTCTGCCCTGGTTTTGCACCACGGCGGTTTCTGCGCACGCTAAAACACCCACATCACCCGGGAATCCAAAGGAGCAAAGCCCGAGCTCTGAAGGTGTCCAGCCGGGCTCCTGCGGCCAGGCACACACAGTGCTCACTGACATCATCTTGGCTTAAGTGCTCAGGGAGTGCTCAGCCCCGCGGGCCCCTGTTGTTCCTGTAAGTAGATCAGCGAGGTGGGGAGCACAGGGGAAGATGCTCCCACCCACCCCATCACCCGTTCCTGCTCCACGGGCACTTTTTTGGAGCTCCATACAAGGAAACCTTAAGCTCTCCCGAGTGTAAATGTGCCATAGCAACAGCCTGAATCCAAAAAAGTGTCAGAGGGAAGATTCTGAGCAGCGTTAGAGCCGGGCGCGCTCTGAGCCCGCGACCAAACCGGGGAGAGTTTTAATCTCGCCTTGGCAGGCAGAAGCCAAAAACCTGATCATCTTTACAGAAGATGAAGGTGTGCTGCTGAATGCAGGCGAATGATTCCTTCCTGCAGGAACCCACGTCCATTCAGCTTCGAAATGGCTCTGACCCACCTGCTCTGGCCCATGACCCATCTGCTTCCAGCCCCCTGCGACTGGGGGAGACTTCAGAGAATCAAGTCTCGAGTCAAGGGAAGGTCAGCAAAACACATCCTGGCCCTGCTCCTCCTGCTCCGGCGAGGCCCCTATGCCTCTGAGTGGCAAAGGACAGGGCAGGCAAAGCCTCATGGGCTTCTGTTTTGGCAAGGACACAACTTCCCCGGTACAAAGAGCACGTCCCTGGGCAGTGAGAAGCATCATGGTGGCAATAGGATGCAGAGGGATGGAACATCCGCCTGGATACCCCTGAATCCTTCCAAGAAACAGTCTGGGTTTGTTTTGGAGACCCACTGGGAGCAATGCACCTCCCAGTCCCCTGCTGTCCCCATGGCAGCCGTTTGCTCCCTCACCCCTCCGGTCCGGGTTGCTGCTGCCAATTACACTCTTTTGGCATGATCCGGAGCTGTGTAGGTTGGAGCTGGTGAACAAACCCAAGCGTACTCATTTCAGCTGCCCTGGAAGCTGAACAGGACAGGAGGTGGGGAAGCAAGGACTTCCCAAATGGAAAAATACAGAATCAGCCATGGGGAGGGCAGCACTTGGGAAAGACAGGATAGTTCAAACATCTGAGTCCAACTAAAGCCAGACACGGGCACCATGGGCACCATGAGTCCCTCGCCGGGAGGGGACAGAAGCGGGGAAGAAAAGCTGATGTGACAGAGAAGGAAAGTCCCTGTCTGAGCCAAGGAGGAGGGTGAGAACCCCCTGGCCATACAGGCTGCCAGGGAGAGGGGCCCCAGCTCCTTCCACCCGGAGCAGTTCAAGTCTCCCACAGGCTGAGCCCGAGTGCCAGAGGAGCTCTTCCAGCAGCTCCCACTTGCAAACAAGAGGCAGGAGACACGCCAGGCCAGAGGGAGCACTGGGGAAGGAGCATCCATCCCCAGCCAGGCTCAGAAACCCGCGTGCACCTTTGCAGTCAGTGGAAGCAGAGAAAGAAAGTGCCACGTGGTGCCAGGGAACCCGCCAGGGCTGGGGCAATGGGACGCTGCAGTCCCAACAGCAACACAGGCAGGCTGGGTCCATACACATAGCACCACAGAAAAAGGCACAGCCACATCGTCCTCCTTGCGTATGAAGGAGCCTCCTGCTCTAAGCGCAGCTTGCTGGGCAAGCTGGGCACCTGAGGGAAAGGGAAATGCTGGAAGACACACCATTAACACTTTACCTGTCTGCCTTTCACAATGTGCTTGGGCACAGGCACTTTAATCTCCAGGTCACTGTAGTCTTGGGACCAGGAGTAGTTCTCTCGCACAGCTCCGTTGTAGCTGTCGGGGTTTGTCTGGAACTGTTCCTGTTTCCTGGAGGGGGAGAAACGGGTGACATGGTAAGTGTCGGAGGGAGCAGAGCCTGGGAAGAGCAGCAAACCGGAAAGTAGGATACATGAAGCAGAAAGGGAGGACCCTGTGAGCTCCCTGCGAGCTGGGTTTACCATAAGAAACCAGAGCCGGTTGTCCTCCTCCTGATCTTAGTGTGTTTGGGAAAATCCCAGCTGGAGGGAGACGGGCACAGAGGTAATGGAGCTGAGCTCCACGAACCCTGGGATGTGACAACCCATCTTGAGCAACACTTGGTGCAAACTGCCACATCTAGCTGAGGAAACCTGAGGAGGATGAGGAGGTGGTTGTGGGGATAGGATGGGGCTTATCAGATCAATAAGCGATAATCAATACAGTGTTTGCAGACAAGACGTGAGATCTCCATCACCCCACGTCCCTTCGAAAAGGCAGGCTGAGGATCTATTCCACCGAAATCTCCCGGAGAAGGCTTTCAAATCAAACCAAACCCTTCCTAAAGATAGCTGCGGTGCTCACAAAAGGCAGAGTTATTTTAAAGTGTTTTGCTATGTACCTAAGCCTCCAATCTGGAGCTCTACAAACACGGGGCTGCAGAGCGTTACATAAAGGGGAGACGGGGACGGGTGGCCCCGGGGACCGCATCGCCCCACTGGCACCCCCCGCTGAGGGGCCCTCGCCGCACGGGCGGGGGTGGCCGCGCTGCAGCACCCTCTGCATTACGCACGATCCATGGATTTTAATTAAATGAGAGCCAAGGCGGTCGAGGGGGCTGCGGAGGGGCTGCGGAAACAGCCCTCCCCTTTCCTGTTGTTCTGATGTATTCGCAGCGGGCACCGAGGGTTTTACCGGCTCCGTTACAACCCCCCGTGCCCCGCAGCGGGCGTTGAGCCAGTTCCCATCACAGGCAACGCTGGGGTCTGGAAGCACCCGCGGGCTCCCGGCCTCCAGGGGGGGATTTGGGAGCAGGGGAAGAGCATCTTTTTTTCAGGCATCTTGGCCTTGCCTGGCGGTCGCCCATTGGGTGCCCATCGCCATGGAAACGGGGTTGGCATGGCAGCGCCGAACCGGTGCTGGCGTGCGGTGGCTCCAGCTGCCGGCTTCCAACCGCCCCCGGATGGTGGGAGTCGAACCGGCTGGAGGGCGAGAGCGGGAATGGTGCTGGAGAGCGGGAACGGCACCGGAGAGCAGGAACGGCACCGGAGAGTGGGAACGGCGCCAGGGATGGGGAACGGCGCCGGAGAGCGGGAACAGCACCAGAGAGCGGGATCTGCAGGGTTCTGAAAGGGGAAAATGAGCTGCAGCCCAGACTCAAAGAGTGGTTTGGGCCAGAAGGGACCTTAAAACTCACCCAGCTCCAACCCCTGCCACGGGCAGGGACCCCTTCCACTAGAGCAGCTTGCTCCAAGCCCCTGTGTCCAAGCTGGCCTTGAGCACTGCCAGGGTTGGGGCAGCCACAGCTTCTCTGGGCACCCTGTGCCAGCGCCTCAGCACTCTCCCAGGGAAGAGCTTCTGCCTAAGAGCTCATCTCAGTCTCCCCTCGGGCAGGTTAAAGCCATTCCCCTTGGCCTGTCCCTACAGGCCCTTGTCCCAAGCCCCTCTCCAGCTTTCCTGCAGCCCCTTCAGGCACTGGAGCTGCTCTCAGGTCTCCCCTTCAGGAGCCTTCTCTTCTCCAGGCTGCCCCAGCTCAGCTCTCTCAGCCTGGCTCCAGAGCAGAGCTGCTCCAGCCCTTGCAGCAGCTCCGTGGCCTCCTCTGGCCTCACTCCAACAGCTACAGGTCCCTCTGGTGTTTTGGGCCCAGTGCTGGATGCATTCCACAGTCCTGCCTGCAGCATCTTTCAGTTTGACTGCACCCTCCTTACACGAGAAGCTCCACCTCCAGGCTCAGTGGCTGCACGGGCCGAGGCAGAGCTCACCATGCTCCTCCCAAACCTGCCAGCAAGACACTTCAGGGAAATGATGCCGGCATCCCAAGCGCCAGTGTCTCCCTGAGCTCAAGCAAAGAACCAGACAAGAACCAGCAAATGGCTGTTTCATTCCAGACTGTTCCCCTCCTGCCTTTCTCAGGACAATCTCAAACGCCAAAGGATGAGACAGTGAGCCTGTGCCCGGCCAAGGCATTAGAGCAGATGCAGAGGATCAAAGATGGGCCAAAACCCATCAGCACTTCATAGCACCCCTGTGGAGGTCAGTGTCAATTGTGTTCCTTCCACATGGAAACCCAGGCAAGACTTGCTCTGCGACAACTCTGCTGGACTTCTCTTTGCACAGCATCGCTCCTGAACAAGCATAAGCCTTCCTTCTGGCCCCACCTAATGGGGTGACCTCGTGCGCCAGAACAGGAGCACAGGGGCAATTCGTGAAGGCCTCCATGAATTCCCTGGCCAGAAAACTGCCTGCTCCTGAGCAGACGAGGGTTTGAAATGGTGAACACGGGTCTCAGCCTTGTTAGGCGCCTCTGACAAACAGCTGACAGCTCTACCATCCATCTCCTGGAGGAATTCTTCCTTTCCTGGAGGTTTTCCAGCCAGATCCTTGCCTGGTCCAACTGTGCTTAGCACATGCTGGCGGCAGTCAAGAAATTGGACCCAGCTCCTTGGTTGGGAGGCAGCTCCTGCTTGCACCAAGCTGGGCCACCATGCCGGAGGTGCCTCTCCTGGCCAAAGCCATCCTTTGCGTTGCTTCAACAGCACCACCGTGCAGCAGGCGAGAGAACTTCCTGCACCAACCCCACCGCCAGGACAAAGCCCCGTGCCCAGACCCACCAGGCAAAGACCAAGGCCAAATCCAGAGCACGGTGCGGGTTGGCTGGCGGGAGCACGCCTGCTCCCAGTGCGATGGTCACTGCCACTGGGCCAAGTGATGGCTGAGGACAGGGAGGGTGAAAAAGCATCAGGGTTTGGCACCGTGTGCACTTGGCTGCCGGGTGGTGGGGATGCTGTGGGTGGGTCTGTGTGTTCTGTCTTGTTCTATTTTCGCTCATGATGTGTCATTTTGGGGGAGGTGAAACCTTTAACAATGCTCTGGCGAGAAGCAGCCGATCTGTTTGCCACTCCTCGGAGCCACACGGCTGCGCTGGCACCAGCAGCAGAGCTGCTCCCCTTGCGCAGGGTCGGACCCCAGACGCAGCAAGAGGGGACCAGGACCTGCTGGCAGCATCACCAGGACGTACCATGGCTGAGGCAGAGCTGGACACAGGTTGAGCCACACACCAGGCCTCAACTACACGTTTCTGGGCATTTCTTATCCCAGGATTTCCAGCTCCGTGGGCTGGTGACGCACGATGAGCTGAGTGATGTGGAAACGGTGATAGAGTGATCCTCTCGCTGCGGACACGGCTGAGCGCAGCTCCGTCCTCAGAATGCACCAGCTCCAGCTCCAGCTCTGCAAAAGCAGCACCGGACACAACCCAAGAGCAGGAACCACATGCCGAAGGATTTGATTGAATGTTCTGTGTAAGGAGAAGTAGGGCAGCTCCCTGAGTTCCTCTTTACTGAGGGCTTTTGGGGCAAGAATGCAGAGGTCGAGGAATGGATACAGCAGCACAGGAACAGCCGTCCTTCAGCCCGACGCTGCAGGCTGAGGGTGGGCAAGCCTCATGGGAAAGAGCTAATATGGGCCTAATCCCAAAGGACTTGTTTTTCTCCGTAAAAAGAAGAAAAGATATCCCAAGGATTTTCAGACCTACTTAAGGAATCCAATCCCCTTAGCCTGGAGCATCTCAGCTTTCTGATGCAGGACCCCTGCCCTCTTGGGAAAAGAGCTGATGGAAGTCTGGGACACCAACCTGCCACTCAGGGTCCACCAGGACTCAGGCTGGGGCAGGCACCGAGCTCAGGAGCCTGCGTGCTGCTGGCTCCGTGGATGCCCTCCCGCCACTTGGCATTCACGGAAAGCTTCCTGCGGGAAGCAGCTCCGCTGCTGTTTGCTCTTAGTCAAGGTGAATTATTTAGGCAGCTTTAAGGAAAACGTGTCACACCAGTGAAGTGATGCAGATGTGGAGGTGGGTGGAGAAGAGGAACAGCCACGACAGCTAAAGCCGGGCAAGCAGGACTGGCTGAGGCAGAAGAGGATGATATGGGGAGAAAGCCAGGTCAGTGCTGTGAGGCAACCAACCCAGCATATGCTGTAAGGGGGATCCAGGCCTGCTTCCCTTTGCAAAGCTGCTCCTGAAGGAGGGATTTATAACAGTCCTACCCCACCTGTGCTCTGCCAACACATCCCAGCAGGTCCCACAAGCACATCCCAACACAAAACATCCCAACGCCTCTCCCCTCCACAAGATCTTCCTCTGTTCCGAGTGGGAAAAAGAGGGGAACGGTGTCTTACAGTCCCTCTGCCAGCAAACAGGAGAGAAACCCCACCCCAGCTCTGTCTTTTAACCACTGTCAGAGGCCCCGCGCAATGCATGAAACCTTCAAGCTCAAGAGGTTGCCAAGAATGGAAAGATCTCATTAAGTAATAATGAAGTTCTGAGCAAGTAGGAAAAGAGAGAATCGGGCACAAGACGTCCGCGTGCCTAACCCAGATCGGCAGCAGCCTGCCAGGGAGATGCACCGCGCCGTCAGCCCAGCCAGCGCTCAGTGCTAGGAGCAGGCATTCGGATCAATGCTGTTGCTCCATGACAGCAGCCTGGAGCACGTGGCACCCATCAACGTAACTAATCCCACATCCCAGCGCTGCGATGACTCAAGGAGGCACCAGGAACTGCAGGAAGAGAAGCTGCTGCTGACACGCAAGCACCTGGGCAGGCTGCAGCACTGCAGGACACCCGGCAGCACAGCTGGGCTGTAGCGGAGGGCTTCTTCCCCTTGACGCCTGCCCTGGGTGGGTTTCTCCAAGCCAGAAGCCTCAACGGCAGCTCTGAGTGCCAGTGCTGGCAGCTGTGGTGGGAGAAGGATCCTACCTCCTGCTCGCTGTGGCCTCAATGCCTCTGCCTTGACCAAGGCAGCAGCACTCAGATCTTCCTGTAGCTCACAGCCAGCACTGCTTGGCTCAAAGCATCTTGCTGGACTTCCCAGCACACAGGGAGGATGATGCAGAGGATGGTGAGAGGAGCCATTTGCAGCCTGTCCCCCCCAGAACCTCTGCAGTAAGCTCAGCTCTGCTGCTGCGGGTAGCACAGGGCGGCCACTGTCCTCCTGCCCTGGTGAGAGTCATCACCCAGGCTCCTGCTCCTATCAGACCCCCCTCTCCCCGCTGGGGAAGCAGCCTGAACTACACCTGCACCCAGGCTTCCCAGCACTAACAGAACTGGAAAACACTGCGTGAAGAGCAGGGCAAGGGCCAGCGATGGCAGAGCCCTCCCCGTGTCGCTGTGGAAAGGCCAGGCTCACCCCACAGCACCCACACAATGCTGGAATGCAGCTTTCCAGAGCTCTGGCTCCCAGCCCCTGCTTGCCACCTTGACCAGATGGAAGCTCAAAGCCACCTCAAGCCATGGGAAGGGCCGTGCACCCTCAACAGTTCCTGTCAAGCCCCAGCATGAGCCAGACTACAGGCAAACACCAGCTTTCAAGAAGAAACTGAAGAGGGTCAGACATGGCCTCTGTTCCTCGGGGTACCAAGGCAGGTGCTGGTGCAGCTGAGTAACAGGTAGAGAAGCCGAAAGTTCCACCTCTTCGGAAAGCTGCATTTCCAAAGCTGCAGGGATTGTGTGTGTGGAAAATACCAGGGTTGTGCTCCTCCTGCCAGCGTGCCGCAAAGGAACCTCCCCCCACCTCCACAGTGGCATCAAAACAGCAGCACTGGGGCACTTTGTCTCTCCTGCTTTCGCCCCAGAAGTGCCAAGGCAGGAGGAGCACCACTACGGGCTCTGCGGCCCTCCATCAGGTCCTGCAGGCACTCAGCACTACCCAACAGCTCCCTTTGCATGCAGCACTCCGGTTTAGTAGGTCTTGGGCTCAGCAGTGAGCAGCTGAATACCAAACCCTTCCCTCTTAGAGCTCAATTCATAGCCACAGTCAACAAGCCTCAGGATCCACTTGGATCCACACGGCAGCTCTATGGCTGTCAGTGAGTTCAGCAGTGGCGCAAGGGGAGTCCCGGAGCCCTCCTGACCCTCAGGGCTTCTTCCAGCTCAGGTGTGTATGGGTTGCTGGGGGAGAAGGCCCCAAATCCAGCTGTGGGAGGTCTCCTTCACCCCCAAACCAGACAGAAGCTCAGCAGCAGTCCCCCAAGGATCTACACCCCCACGCACATACTTCCAGGGCTGCAATGCGCAGCATTGGCGGTCCTGCTCTCAAAACCAGACTGACAAATGGAAGCCAACACCTCCTTCTGACCCCCAAACCTCAGGCAGCCCCTGGCCAGGCTCCAGCCTGCAGTGACCACCCTCAGCTCTACAGGAAGTTCTTTTCACCTTCAGGAAGCCTCAGAGCTTCGACTCATCCCCAGGATGGGACCAACAACCAAAACCAGGGCGCATGGAGACACTTTTCCCCTGTATCCCATTGCACTTCTGAGCCCGGCTGACCCTGGGGGCTGCCCTGTATGAGGTGCCCCACAAGACAATGCCTTTATTACTGAACCCAGCAGCCCAAGAGTGAATCCACCCAAGGTGCAGCAGCCGGAATCCCATCAGTCCCAGTGTATGGACTGAGGCTCTGCCCCTCTCCCGGACAGGTAAGAGCCTTCCTCTTTCCCAAGCTCACACACTTCAGGCAAGCTTTTAGCCTTCCCTTTTGGTTTCTGAGTTATTTATGGAGCCCTTCGACAGAGCCAACTTACTGACATTAGGCAAGTTTAAATGCCACTGCCAGCTCTAGGAGCTCCGAAGCGTCATCACCGGAGGGCTGGATTTCACTGGTGCTGGGATATGTAGGTCAAGGACGGAGGACACACCGCTGCTCAGAGGAGCCCCCTGGGACCCTTGGTGTTTGTACAGAGCTGATACAACCATGGGTTTCAGAGGTGTCCTCCGAGACACCTACAGGCAGCCAAACCGGCTCTAATAACACACCACATACAACATAACGAAGTTCAGTTATAGCTCCCCTGGAAAAAAAGGGGGTAAGGCCAAAGAAATCCAATGGGATTGAGTTGTGGAAGCACAGGGCAAAGTGGCCTCTCAGACCCCCACACCGCGGACACCAAGCGGCCAACGGGGCCGTGCCAAACTGGTAGCTTTCCACATTAGGCCACTTCTTTTGGTGGACAACGCAGTGTTAAAAGAAGCAAACAGAAAATGCCACTTTAAATCAGAATCAGGCACATGCTGTCCCAAGCCTCCAGCCCTGGGATTTTCTTCTTGTTAAAAGAAAAATTTATAGGTTTTAATTTAGTTATTTTTGGTCCCAGGACCTAATTTGGGAGCTCAGTACCTTGGTAGGGCAACCAAAGCCCTGAGCAACACAGTGTGTGATGGGAACCAGCGCTCCACTGCTGAGCTCAGCAACCCCGCCACAGGAGCCCCACTCCCCATGAAAGCACTGGGAAAATGGGACCCCAACTCATCCTCATCGGCTGCAAAAGGCTTGTTACAGTCAAGGGCTGCACCAGACACAGGGCCTGGTGGGTCCCACCCTCAGCTCAAGCATTTCAGCCCTTTGAAAAGATGCTTCTGAGCAGCCGAGTTTCCACTGCTGTGGGAGAAGGTCTGTGTGTTAAAGCAGTTCTCCGAGCGGGAAGTCACGGCCTCTCTCTTTGCAACAACCACAGAATCAACTCAGGTGGAAAAGAGCCTTAAAATCATCCAGTCCAACCGTTCCCAGCACTGCCAAGGCCACCGCTAACCCACGGCACTGAAGGCCCTGTCTCCACGATCTGTGCACACCTGCAGGGACAGCGACTGCAGCCCTGCCCTGGGCACCCTGCTCCAATGCCTGAGCACCCTCTGGGGAAGGAATTCTCCTCAGCTCCATCTAAACCTGCCCTGGTGCAGCTTGAGGCCGTTTCCTCTTGTCCCGTCCCCTGTTCCTTGGGAGCAGAGCCCAGCCCCTCCTGGCTCCATCCTCCTCTCAGGCAGTTGTAGGGAGCAATCAGGTCCCCCCTGAGCCTTCTCTTCTCCAGACTGACCCCCCAGGCCCCTCAGCCCTTCCCCATCACACTTGTGCTCCAGGCCCTGCACCAGCTCCGGTGCCCTTCTCTGGCCTCACTCCAGCCCCTCAAGTCTCTCCTGTAGTGAGGGGCCCAGAGCTGAACACAGGATTCGAGGTGCAGCCTCATCAGTGCCCAGTGCAGGGGCACAATCACTGCCCTGGCCCTGCTGCCATGCTAGATGAAAGACTCTGCTTGGCACAGAGGACTTACTTTAAAGTTTCCCCCTTCCTCCAGTACAATCGGGAGACATCCCTCCTAGAAATCAAACAGCCCCACAAGTCCAGCTGCAGCTCCAGGGAAACAGCTTTGGTGTCACCAGGCGAGCTGAGGATTCGCTGCCTTTCTTCCCCGGGCATGCAGTGGAGGGAGATCTGGCCAACATGGGGCTTCCGTGAAAGCTCCCGTTCCCAGCAGCTCCCACCTGAAGAGGTGGTGCTCAGCATTAGGGAGCGCTGGGATGGGAGGAAAAGTGTTTGAGTGATGCCAGTTGACTGGGGGAGGCCCACCCTTCTGGAAGAGGGTTTTATGGCCCCATGAGGACAGCTCATGAGCAAAGAAGTAAGGTAGGAAGTGGGGAACACACAGGCTCTTGCCACCCGAGCATCAGCAAGGAACACCAGAGGATCATGCATTACAAGGAGGAGCATGAAGAAGTGTAAGTGAGAAGCATCCTCGTGCTTCTCACCCATCAGCCTAAAAACAGGCTGAAAGGGAGAAACGGACACAGTAGGAAAACCCCACATGGGTGGAGAAGGAAAAGGGAACCGCTTCCTGCCCCTCCGCCTGCACGGAGACAGAAGCTGCTGCTCAGCTCTTTGCTGGCGGCAGGGGGAAAACAGGGAGGAAACATCACTGCATGCTCGGTCTGTTCTCCTCTTCCCTAAACATCTGCTGCTGCTGCAGACAGGACACAGGGCCAGATGGAGCCCGGCGGTACCGGGTCAGGCCGTTCTCCCGAGGTCTGTCTGGCTCCTGCTTGTGATGGGGGAATTCCCTGCGGCACCTCTGCGCAGCTCCTGAACGCAAGAGGAACGAGAACCAGGACAGACACCGCCTTAAATAAGGATCGGCATCAGCTCCATCTTTCTGGGTCAGGCTGGAAAAACAGCGTGGACTCAGGTGAGCTCCCACCGAAACCCACAGGGATGCTAGGGAAGGAAACCAGTTTAACTGGCTCCTGATCTGGATGGGCCCAGGTAGAGCCAAGTGAACAGGAGCATCCGCACATTCCCTGCCTGTTCGCCTGGAAAATGCTTGAGAGGAGAAAGCCTGGGACAATGCTGCCTCTGAGTCAAACCAAACTAGCCTCAGAGCCAGCAGTGTGCAGTGGTCCCTTGTCTCCACAGCCCTGTTCCTTGCTGAGGCTGATCAGCAGTGAAACTCCCCTGTCCAGCACCCCAAGGCACGTCAGAAAACCCGTCCTTCAAGCACCTCACACGACAAACATCCATCTGGACTTCCAGCAAAGCCAAGCCGGTGCCAAGTCGAATTAGATTCAAACAGGAGCTTCGTGGAAATTTCCCAGGGTGCTGCTGTGTCATCTTGAGGATGCTTCCCGGCATGCCCCACAAAGGGTTAACCCCAGGGCTCGGGGAATGGAAGTGGCTGCTTTCAGGAGACCAGAGAACTGGAGCTCGAGAGCAGTCAGCTCCCCACATTAACATGTTCCAGTTCAAGTTTGCTCTGCCTCTCGCCAGGGACAGTGGGATGGGAAGCACAGAAGTGAGATTTGTAGGTCACTGCTGAGCCACCCGCAAGAGGGATGGCAGAGCCAGCCCCACAGCACAGCTCAGCTGGACATGGGAGCAGCGTGGCTAGGGCCAGGCTGGGGCACAGGCAACGCTGCTGCCTCTTCATCCCCTCCTTCAGCACAGCCACATTGCACGCACAGGGCAAGGGGAGCCTCTTCCCCAGGTCACACATGGCAAGAATCACAGAACGGTTTGGGCTGGAGGGACCTTAAAGCTCAGCCAGCTCCAACCCCTGCCACGGGCAGGGACCCCTTCCACTGGAGCAGCTTGCTCCAAACCCCTGTGTCAAACCTGGCCTTGAAAACTGCCAGGGATGGGGCAGCCACAGCTTCTCTGGGCACCCTGTGCCAGCGCCTCAGCACCCTCACAGGGAAGACTTTCTGCCTAAGAGCTCATCTCAGTCTCCCCTCGGGCAGGTTAAAGCCATTCCCCTTGGCCTGTCCCTACAGGCCCTTGGCCAAAGCCCCTCTCCAGCTTTCCTGCAGCCCCTTTAGGCACTGAAGCTGCTCTCAGGTCTCCCCTTCAGGAGCCTTCTCTTCTCCAGGCTGAACCAGCCCAGAGACCTGCATGGTTTCCTTCAAGGCCCAACCAGCTGTGAACTGCCCTTTCTCACTGCAGTTCCTTCCTACACCCCTCTCTTCCCTCTCCATGCAGCAGGAGGTGGTCAGGCCACAGAGACCAAGGGGTCTCATTCTGCTCTGGTTCAGTGCTGGTGTCCTGCTGGTCCAGTTCCAAGGCTCCACCCGTCCTGGAGGAGCAGAGGGACCAGTTGCTGCCCTGGGTCCCTGCTGTGGAGGTAAGCACCCTTGGGAGGGAACCACCATCTTTTGGGGGAACCCTTCAACATCTGCCCACCCCAGAGGTCCTTCTCCGTGAGACCCCACCTGGGTCCACTGAGTCCAAGGTGGTCTCGAAGACACAGCCCAGAGCAGCTCCGGCTGGAGCAGCCGGGAGGAGGCACAAAGGCTGGATGGAGAAATACATGAGAGTAAGCGTGCACCACAATGCACAGGCTTCCAGAGCTGCTGCTACAAACCCCCTGTCATCACTTCCTGCCAGAATGGGGCTCCCAGGGCATGGGGAGGAGGGCTTTGCTCCCCATTCTGCTCCAAGAAAGAAAGGAGCAGAGGGGAGCCAGGAACCAGAGTCAGAAAGCACAAGCTGAGCCCAGGCCGGGCTGCACAGTGCCACACGTGGGCTGTCGGGCTCTATTTTAAATGCTGTGTGGCAAATATATGCAGGATGAACTCCAAGCTGGGGGAAGGGGAGGGTGCTGGGTGGCGGAGGTGTTCAAAATTAGGAGCTGAGCTCAGGCAAGGATGGCTTCTGGGAGCAGATGGGGGAAGAGCCGGAGCCTGTGCGAGCTGTGTGGCTGCAGCGCCAGCCCCAGCTCTGCACCCCTGGGGTGCACAGCCCAGTGGTGGGGGGCTCACGGGGGCACGATCCCCTCTGCCCCCCCTCGGCGAGGAGGGAGAGCAGGAGAACCTTGATGGCCAGGGAGGGATGCCAGGACACCCAGGGCAGCTGCAAGCTGGGCTGAGGCGGCACAAAGGAGACCTCTGGTCCCCCTGTGCACAGCTTCTGGCACTCAGGTCACCCCAAAGACACCTCACTCCTTGGCACAGTGACGAGCACTGCATCCCCTGCCTTCCACAGGCAGGAAGGTGAAGGACTCTCCTCGCCCCCAGGCAGCCCTCTGCACCCACAAGGCTGGCTTGATTCTGCTCTTCCCTTGTGCATCGACCCTGAAAAAGCTGCTACCACCTCTGCGCTCTGCAAGATGCTCACCACCAGCTCCCCAGCGCCCGGGCACACAGCGAGGCTCTGATGGGAGCTGGCAGATCTGGGCTGGTACCTGCCCTACATTTAGGGAGCAGTCAGGTTGACAGAATGAGCAGGTTTTTATATAGACCTGGGTGGCAGTGGTTTGCTTCCCAGCGGTGGGGGCAGGGGAGAGGGACGTGGAAAACACTTTAGTTTAAGCTTTCCTCTGCATCCCTGCAGCCGGAGCCGCACATTATCCATGCGCCCCTCGTAGCCAGGCTGGTGGCTCCGGGTTCTGCTCAGAAGGGGCTGTGCAGAATTAAGCAGCCGGTTAAATTATTAATAAGCTGTCGGAGGGTGCCCAGGACACCCGCGCCTGGTCCCTGCTGCTTCTCGGGGGGCTCCAGTGCCCCCCACAGGCACAGAAACCAACTGCAGCCGTTTGACAAACCCGGTGCCTTCCCTGCCCTACTTCGAGCCCGCAGACGCCCCCTTCTTCGGGCCTGAAAACCAGGAGCGGGGTTGTGGGGCCGGTGTCACCCACCCAACAGGCGCAGGAGCAAAGGACTGCGAGCGCTTCGCCCCACAGCACGTCTGGGGCAGCAGGAAAGGAAAGGCTAGACTGGTGGGAGAGCAGCCACCCAGCTTTGTGTTCGATGCAATGTCTGTGGGTGCAGAACAGCATCCGAGTGCCTGAACTCTGCCACAGGGCGTTCTCCAAATGTACCAGGGCAGACACTCAGAGCAGGGACAAGGAAAGGGTTGAGCTTTCACAGGACTCCTACCACCTGCAGCAGAAACCGTCCCTGTCAGTTCCAATGTACTCGCTGTCAGACACATCCTGCTCCCGCAACGGCCCTCGGCTTCCTTCCTAACCCCTCCAGTTCCCTTCCCCCAGTCTTGACATCTGTTTTCAAGCACCTGAACACCACTTACAGCAGCTGCTGCCCACAACAAAAGGCTCAAGTGGCATTTTCACATGGCAGAAGGCAAGAAAAGTGGGCTGCAAAGGGGCAGAAGCACTCAGGGCAGCCCAGCTCCCTCCTGCCCCCAGGGGCTTGAGACCCCCCTGTCAATTAGGATAAATCACAGAGACCTGCCTGCTCCAACAGGGCTTTTTTTGGCTCATTCATCTTGTGCTGGGAGAGGTGTCAGACAGTCCTGAGGACAACCTTCCCTCCCCAGGCCAGTGCTGGCGGCAGGACACAGCTTTTCAGGGGAGCTCATTTTTGGCTTCTGGCTTATTTTTATCCTGTGGGATTTGTGTCAGACCTGTGGAGTTAAGCCCAAATCCTTCTCCTCCACCCCATGGCATCAAGTTACTTGGCAGGCCCTTTGCCCAGGAGCAGCCACTGATACCGTTTCCCTTCCCCTTCCACCGGACAGCTGCCACACTTGGGCCCTCCTCTCTGCCACTGCAGGCTCAGACTGCCACAGCCCTGCCACTGCCCCCAAGGGTTTGGTGCTCTGACCATCCCTTCCACACGCCAAGGGCTGACAGCCCCTGAAGTCTGGGCTCTCAATCCTCTCTACCCCTGTAGCGTTGAAAGGATGTGGGGCTCTCCCAGGTGGCCTGCTCTCACTGCTGCTGTGTATCAACTGGCCCAGAGCACAGGGACCACTGGCCCAAGCTGTCCTCCTTGCCACACACCAGTGGGACAGCAGGGACAGACTGCAGCGAGCCCCATAGAGGACCAGGAAAGCAGCAGTGAGTGCACAGAGCTTCAACCATGAGTGACACTGGGGTGGGACAGAGGTGATGTCAGTGATGAGGCAAGCACTGCGTTGGGCTGAGTAGGACAGGAGACTCAGTGGTGTGGGAGGCCCTGAGCAAGGGCTGGGCAGCTCTGCCTCTGCTCCGCAGTCAAGGTGATGCCTGAGGAAGGACCCTGTGCTCAGACACTGGTTCAGAAAGGCCACACCAGCCCACAGGAGCTCCCCTCCTGCTGCACAGCAGAGTCAAGCTGGAGGAAGACTTTGGAACAAGGACATTTCTGTAAATCACAAGGCTTGAAAGCAGCTCATTTTGGCAAAAGAACACAGCTAAAGACAGAACTCTCTGCAGCACCTGACTGAGCTTCAAAGTTGGCCCAGCTCTGAGCAAAGGGACCTCCAGAGGTCTCTGAACCCAATTCTGCTGTGCGTATTTGATGCCGTGCCTGGCCTCGCTGCCTGCCTCATGCCAGCCCTGCCTGCGCTGCCTCGCAGGCATTGCGGGTATCTCATAGCACCCAAGGGGAGTCCGACACCTTACTGCCATGAGAAAAGGGCTACATGATGGGAAGACACCAAACCAGCAGCAGGAAATCAAACCCCTGCCCTCCCATGGGTAAGTACACACTGCCTCCAGCCACTGGAGCCTGCACGGGAGCCTCCTGCAGGGCTGAGCGCCGCAGAGAACAGCAAAGGGTTGTGCACAGGACAGCAAACACCACTTCCATGCTTCTGCCTCCCCCCTGACAGGAGCACAAAGAGAGACCCTTACGTGGGCAGCTCTGCCGGGGCAGCGGCACCCAGGGACTCTGCAGGCACCAGGCTGGGGGCTGCGTCCTGGGCTCCAGCCGACTCCTGTGTCCCTGCAGCTCCTGCAGCATCCGGCACTGGGATGTGCTCTGCTGTTGTCTCTACCTCCACCTCCTGAGCTGCAGCAGGTGGCTTCACTCTCTCAGCAGCCTCCTCCTCCTCCTTCTTTAGCTTTGCCTCCAGCTCTCGGCGCCTCTTCTCGTCATCCTGCCGGGCCATCCGCTCAAAGACTTTAAAAGCCTGAAAGACAAAAAGCAAACCCAGTGGGTCAGCCAGCTGCCGAGCTCTGCTGGAGAAGCCAGGGAGAAGGAGAGGAGAAGCATCACGCATTTGGGGCACTCAGAGCTGTCCCTCCCTCTCTGGACACCACACAGCCCCCACTCCCCACACCGAGCTGCTTCAGTCGGCAACAAAACCAGCTGGTGACTAGCTCAAAAGCCATAAGGCCACGTTGAACAGAGCTCGGGAGAAAGCCCAAGCTCCTGGGAGCCCTTCTGAAATCATGTCCTGGCAGCCAAACTCACATCTGCCTGCAAAGGGGAGAGCAAGGAGCTCCAACTGCCAGCTGGGGAGGGGGCTCCAAGGAGCCAGTGCTCACTCAGAGGCTGTCTGCCAGGCTGAAGCTCGGAGCAAACCTCTGAGGTGCAAACAGGACAAGCTGCCCCAGGAGAAGCTGGAGGACAGCTCACCTGGAGCTCTCAGGCCACACAGGTGGAGGAGCAGAGCCACCTCAAGCCAGAACTGATTGATTAAGGTCAAAGCCATGCACTTGCTCAGAGAAAAGCCATCCCTCCCTGCCCCAGGGTGAGGCTGCTCCCCACTCTGTGTCATCCCACTCTGCAGTCTGCTTCTGGACATGCATGGCTAGCGCAGGCTGGAGGTTCAGTTAGGCCCAGCTCTACAGGAGAGACACTGAAGGCCTGGAGTGAGGCCAGAGAAGGGCACCGGAGCTGGTGCAGGGCCTGGAGCACAAGTGTGATGGGGAACGGCTGAGGGACCTGGGGGAGTCAGATGGAGAAGAGAAGGCTCAGGGGGAACCTGGTCGCTCCCTACAGCTGCCTGAGAGGAGGATGGAGCCAGGAGGGGCTGGGCTCTGCTCCCAAGGAACAAGGGATGGGACAAGAGGAAACGGCCTCAAGCTGCACCAGGGCAGGTTTAGATGGAGCTGAGGAACAATTCCTGCCCCAGAGGGTGCTCAGGCATTGGAACAGGCTGCCCAGGGCAAGGGCTGCAGTCACCGTCCCTGCAAGTGTTCACACACCGTGGAGACGAGGCCTCAGTGCCATGGGTCAGCGGTGGCCTTGGCAGGGCTGGGAACGGTTGGACTGGATGAGCTTAAAGCTCTTTTCCAAACTGGTCGATTCTGTGACTGCCGCCCCCCCGCCGGGCGCCCCCCCCCGCCCCTCTCCACCCCTCGGGCAGGAGCTCCCGCGCTGCCAGGTCCCCATTCCCGGTCTCTCCCAGACCTCTCCCGGCAGACGCGGCCCGGCTCGGATGGGACAAACGCCCTTGGCGAGGCCCAGCGACCGGGACAGCACCGCCCACCGCGGCCTCTGCCTCCTGCCCCGCGGGCCTGAGGCGGAGCAGCGGCGCCGGGAGAGCGCGGCAGGCCCGGGCGCGCCGCCGGTACCTGGAGGGCCATGGCCTGCGCGGCGCCGGGCGGGAAGCCCAGGCGGTCCCCGGGCCGCAGCAGCAGGCGGTAGAAGTCGGTCTTGCGGTAGAGGAAGCCGAAGAGGACGCGCAGGAACTCCTCCACGTTACCGACGTGCTGCAGGATGCCCAGCAGCGCCTGGTCGTACATGTCGGTGAGCGCGGCCGCGGCCTCCATGGCGGCTCCGGGACCGCTGCCACGGCAACCGCGCCCGCCCGCGCTTCCGCTCCGCACCCACACGTGCCCGCCCGGAACCCGCCCCGCGCCCAAACGTTCCGGGCTCCCCGAGGGCCCTGCCCTCGCCTTGGCTGCCACGGAGCCCTCCGCCCACCGACGGCGCCTGTACCCCCCCCTCCCCCCCCCAGCCCCCGGTGCTCAGGGGACGCCTCCGGTGGCATCCGTGGGACCCGCAGAGCCCTCAATGGCAGTGGGACACTCAGAAGTGCCAACTGTCCCGTCCCCCCCCCGCCGTGGTACCCAGGGGAACCCCAGCCCCCCCAAGTGGGGTGCAATGGGACCCCCACCTCACTCCAATACCCTGGGACCCCCGGTAGCACCGTGCCCGCCGCGCTGTGCTGCAAGCCCCCAGGGATCCCCAGCACCCCAAGAGCAGCAGTGGGACCCCTGCCCCACAGCAGCACCCCCCGCGATGTCCCCAGCCCCACTGCAGCCGGCTGTCGGGGGGGCGGCACCCCACCAGCGGCAGGTTTGCTCCAACCTTTTGGACCTCTCGAGTTTTAAGACAATGGAGTTGATGCGCCGATTGACTCCACAACTCGTTAAAGTTGTAAAGTAGGTATGCTTTTATTCAGCGCTGAGACGCACGGGGATAATTCCTCAAAGTCATGCGTACCTCAGTGTTGTTTCCCTGTACATTTATTCTCTAAAGTTATATATATTCATAAGGTTGCACAATACGCCTATACATATTCATGTCCTATCCCCGCTTCGTATTATAATGAGCCAGAAGGTCCTCTACGCCTGTGCAGTGCCCCGTCTGGTCATGGGCAGGGGTCTCAAGATGAAGTAAATGAGTCTTCCTCCTCTGGGTAGGGGTCTTCAAGATGAAGTAAATGAGTCTTCCTCTTCTTACACTTTTCACCTTTTTAGTCTTTATGTGTGGCCTTAGAGTTTGATCAGTGTCCCAGCCGTAAATCCTCTACTTCTCCCCTTTATCAGTAGAGTTTGATCAGTGTCCCAGCTGTAAATCCTCTGCTTCTCCCCTTTATCAGTAGATTCAGGTGTCTGCTTATTAACAGGACCGGAGGTCTCTGTTCTGCTTAGCAGGCATTTACAACAGATAGTCCTTTTGTTTAAACAAATTCCTCTAACCCCCTTGTACAACCCCCCCTGTACAACCCCCTTGTACAACCCCCCTGTACAGTGGTCAACCCTCTGTATCAGAGTCTGTATATTAAGCTTTAATTGATGAGTCCAACAGGAAGAAGAGGTGAGCAAGGGCCCCATGAGCTCGGCACAGCCTTGTCTGACACAAGAACCCAGGGGTTCATCACTCACCCCCTGCGCTGCTCACCCACAGGCTCTCCAGTGTGTGACCTGTGCCTCGTGGCTCCTGCTCCCGTGAGGTGGAGAGGACAGCAGCGCTGCCCCCGCTCCCTGTGCAGGTACAGAAGGATGGTGACTGCATCCTTCTGTACATCCTTGGGGCACCCTCAGGGGTCTCTCCATAGGGGCGTCTGTGGGGGTTGGAATGTATCAAAGCTGGCAATTAAGAGTGACCATGGGAAGGAGGAACTTTAGTAGGCAATTAAGAGTGACCTGTCCCTGAGTGGTACTTGGAAGATGTTGGAACTGGCAAGGAACAAGGACGGGGGAACTGGAAAGAGGATGTTGATAAGAAAATCAGATAGACCTTTCACCTGATGTAACCACAAGGCAACACAGATGTGCTTGGCTAATTGCTTGGAAGCATATAAATATTGTGTAATCTGTTCAATAAACGATCCAGCTTGCACTCTACCTCTGGGTCTGTGCCTCCATCCTCACTGGGCGTCCATGAGAACCTCCTCTGAACACCTACAGGGCTCTCTGTAGGAGTCCCCTATGAAGCTGAGGGAGGGGATTCTCTCCTGCTGTGCTCTGAGGAGGCCCCCCCCCCCCCCCCCGCAGCCCTGATCCAGCTCTGGGACAGCAGCACAAGAGGGACGTGGAGCTGCTGGAGGGAGGCCAGAGGAGGCCACGGAGCTGCTGCGAGGGCTGGAGCAGCTCTGCTCTGGAGCCAGGCTGAGGGAGCTGGGCTGGGGCAGCCTGGAGAAGAGAAGGCTCCTGAAGGGGAGACCTGAGAGCAGCTCCAGTGCCTGAAGGGGCTGCAGGAAAGCTGGAGAGGGGCTTGGGACAAGGGCCTGCAGGGACAGGCCAAGGGGAATGGCTTTAACCTGCCAGAGGGGAGACTGAGCTGAGCTCTTAGGCAGAAGCTCTTCCCTGTGAGGGTGCTGAGGCGCTGGCACAGGGTGCCCAGAGAAGCTGTGGCTGCCCCATCCCTGGCAGTGCTCAAAGCATTCGCAGTGCAAACAAAGCCATCACAACCCCGGGGCAATGCAGCTCCCATTGGCACAGGCCTGCAGACTCTGCCACCCCCAAGCCTCAGCTCTGGGCTTTGTACAGGATGTGCAGGAGCCCCCAGGGCACACGGGCTCCCCGTGGCCATGGGCATGGCTGGAGCAGCAAAGCTCACGCCGGGCACCTCCGATGAGGGAGGTCTCTGTACAGAGGGAACGACTCTGTATGGTGATTAGGAGAAAACTCCAGAGCAAACTCGCCAGCAGAGTTTCAAGCCGACAAGCCGGTATTCTTTATTGCGGCGCCGGGAGACGCGGGGGAGAGCTCCTCCTAACGTGTGTCCCCGAATTGCTGTATCCTTATACGGTCACTGAGCATATTACATCATTTTCCAAAAAGTTTCCAGCATGCACACAAAAATGTGGTGGTTTTAAGGGTCCTTTCTTTTTCCCAATAAGCTTAATTAACATTTACATGCATAGCAATCATCCTGCCCTTCTACTTATCAGTTAGTTTAACTGCTCTCATCCTGGACGTCTTCTAGTCCAGGATACTCCCTAGTAGATTCTACACCAGTTTAAGGGGTTTATTAACACCCCAAACATAGCAATCATCCTGTCCTTTTACTTATCAGTTAGTTTACTGTGCCCGCCCTGCACATCTGCTAGTCCCAGATACTCCCCATCCCCAGGTCCTGTCCTATTCTGCTTTTCTCACACCTTTTGTACTGAGGTCCTGAGGGCCTGAGACTATGTGAACTACCTTCAAGCACCGCAGTTAATTTCCATTACAAAGCCATCAAACTTAACATTACTCAGAACTGATTACATTTTGAACTTTTGTGCCTCCTTGTCCCAACAGAGAAGCAGAGAGAGGTGACAGGGGAGAAGTTGGCAGCAGGGCCCTAGGCAGGAGCACAGGAGCAGGGGGAGCTGCTGTGGTCCCTGCCATGGCTTAAGGACACACCAGCAAAGCACATCACCACCACCAGCACAGCACATAAAAAGCACAGTACATCACCAACACCGCAGCACATCCCAACCACCAGCACAGCACATCGCCACCACTGCACATCACCACCACCACAGCACATCACCACCACTGTACATCATCACCACAGAACATCACCACCAATGCACATCACAACCACTGCACATCACCACCACCAGAGCACATCATCAACGCTGCATATCACCACCACTGCACATCCCCACCACCACAGCACATCCCCACCAGCACTGACATCACCACCACCATCACTGCACATCAACACCAAGACCACAGCACAACACTCCCACTGCACATCACCACCACAGCACATCAACACCACCACAGCACATCAACACCACTGCACATCACCACCACCACAGCACATCAACACCACTGCAAATTAGCACCAGAGAACATCACCACCAGAGCACATCCCCACCACCACCAATGCACATCACCACCACCAGCACAGCACATCAAAACCACTTCACTTCATCAAAAGCTTAGCACATCACCACAACAGCACATCACTACCACTGCACATCACCACCACCACTGCACATCACCACCACTGCACATCATCACCAGAGCACATCCCCACCACTGCACATCACCAACAATGTACTTCGTTACTACCACAACACATCATCACCAATACACGTCACCACCACCACAGCACATCACCACAACCGCACATCACCACCACTGCACATCAACACCACCACTGCACATCAACACCAGCACAGCACATCACCACCACTGCACATCACCAGTACCACTGCATATCATACCTCCACAGCACATCACCACCGTTGCACATCACGAAAACTACAAATCACAACCACTGCACATCATCACCACTGCACATCAACACCAGCACAACATATCACCACCACTGCACATCACCACCACTGCACATCACCACCACTGCACATCACCACCACTACACATCACCACCATTGCACATCACCACCAAAGCACATCATCACCACTGCACATCACCACCACTACACATCACGCCACTGCACATCACCACCATTGCACATCACCACCACCACTGCACATCACCACCAGCACAGCACATCACCACCACTGCACATCACCACCACCACTGCACATCACCAGCACCACTGCACACCACCACCAGCACAGCACAACACCAGTACTGCAAATCACCACCACCACACATCACCACCACCACTGATCATCACCACCACAACAGCACTTCACCACCACTACACATCCCCACCACTACCACTACACATCACCACCACCACAGCACGTCAGCACCACTGCACAACACCACAACCACAGCATATTACAACCACTGCACATCACCACCACCACTGCACATCACCACTACCACTGAACATCAACACCACCACAGCACATCAACACCCTTTCACATCCCCACCATTACTGCATATCACCACCACCACAGCACATCACCACCACTGCACATCACCACTACCACTGCACATGACCACCACTGCACATGTCCACCACCGAACATCACCACCACCACTGCACATGTCCACCACTGCACATGACCACCACTGCATATGACCACCACTGCACATGACCACCACCACGGCGCACCACCACCACTGCACATCTCCAACACCGAATATCACCACCACCACTGCACACCACCACCACAGCACATCACCACCACAGCACATCACCACCACCACCACAGCACATCACCACCACTGCACATCATACCGCTGCACATCACTACCAGTGCACATCAACACAACCGCAGCATATCACCACCCTGCACATCCCCACAATTACTAAACATCACCACCACCACAGCACATAACAACCACAGCACATCACCACCACTGCACATCACCACCACTACACATCACCAACACCACTGCACATGACCACCACTGCACATCTCCACCACAGAACATCACCACCACCACTGCACATCACCGCCACTGCACATCACCACCACTACTGCACTTCACCACCACTGCACATCACCACCACTACTGCACTTCACCACCACTGCACATTACCACCACCATTGCACAACACCACAACCACAGCACATTGCTATCACTGCACACAACCACAGCACATCACCACCACCACCACCGCACATCACCACCACCACTACAGCACATCACCACCCCTGCACATCACCACCACAACTGCAGAATACCACCACTGCACATCAAAACGACCACTGCCCAGCACCACCACTGCCCATCACCACCACCACTGCACATCACCACCACTGCACATCTCCACCACCGAACATCACCACCATCACTGCACATGACCACCACTGCACATGACCACCACCACTGCACATCACCACCACTGCACATCACCACCACCAGTGCGCATCACCACCACCACTGCACATCACCACCAAAAATCACCACCACCACTGCACATCACGACCATTGCACATCACCACCACTGCACATCACAACTACCACTGCACATCACCACCACTGCACATAACCACAACCACAGCACATCACCACCACTGCACATCACCGCCACCACCACTGCACATCACCATCACCACTGCACATCACCACCACTGCACATCACCACAACCACAGTATATCACCACCACTGCACATCACCATCACCACTGCACATCACCACCACTGCACATCACCACCACTGCACATCACCACAACCACAGTATATCACCACCACTGCAAATCACCACCACAGCACATCACCACCAAAGCACATCACCACCAGAGCACATCACTACCAAAGCACATCACCACCAGAGCACATCACCACCACCACCCCTGCACATCACCACCACAGCACATCACCACCACCACTGCACATGACCATCGCTGTACATCCCCACGATCACTGCACATCACTTCCACTGCACATCCTCACCACCACCGCACATCACCACCACTGCACATCTCCACCACTGCACATCACCACCACCACTGTACATCACCACCACTGCACATCACGACCACCACTGCATATCACCACCACTGCACATCAACACCACTGCACATCATCACCATCACAGCACATCACCACAACTGCATATCATCACCACTGCACATCCCCACCACCACAGCACATCACTACCTCCGCACATCACCACCACCACTGCACAGCCCATCACCACCACTGCACATCACCACCACCGGTGCACATCATCACCACTGCACTGCCGTAGAATATATATGGACTCAGTCAGAGATCAATATGATCAGACAAAAAGCCCTTTATTACAAAGCCTTAACCTCTTAAATACTATTTCTTACATGCACTTATGTGATTTGGCATATTATGATTGGATGCATGTCTTGAAGACCCTTTGCAACCAGCATATAATTGGTTAAGCACAGGTGTGAGAACTTGACCTCGAAAGCTTGCCAACCGTCCACAGTTCTCATTAACTCTGTGAATTCCAGCTTCTTCTTATCTTACTTGTTTAGGCTTCCTCGGGCCTCTCACAGCCTTGCTGTATCTTTCAGGATATTCAGAGTTTATGTACCAATTATCCATTCTCCTGTGAGAACACTGCCTCCACATCTCCCCCTTTTTGTTTTATATATGTTTTGGGTGACTCTACTTTAGCAGGGGATTTGGCCTAGATCATATCTCCAATATATGGTGACTACAGGCTACTGGGCCTGCCCTTTTTTTTGCTGTATGGATCTCTGGTAACAGGGGAGGCCATCCTTAACATCAAGGTCTGGCATGGCATGTGTCCCCACCGCTCCACGCCTGCTGGGTTGCAGCCAACAGTGGAGCTAAAGGTTCTTCTTGGTGGCAAACACAGAGGCCAACCCAGTCTTGCCCTTGACTGTGGTAGCAGGCATTTGGTCAGCCTCAGTCCTTGCACCTTGTTGTCAATGCAGAGTTTCACCTGCTTCATCCAGTAACAAGTCACTACTACAGCAAGGCACACACAAATTTACATTAGCAGAGTAACTATTGCAGGGTGCAGCAGCATGTTGAAGATGCTGATGGCAGTGAGGGACTAGCCAAAGAAATTTCTTACCAGTGGAATTCTCCCACTCTCTTAATTTGTTCCATCCCCTGCTTTATAACACTACTATTGTATTAAAATCTTTCCAGCTTTTGCCTTAGCATTTTCTAGCAGCTACTGCAAATTTCCATACTCTAACATCTCTTTTACAAGCGACAAATCTATACAATACAAGGTGCAGTTTCTTATTAGCAACTTAGCAACTAGCTAGTAAATACAGGTGGTTTTATACACAAAATCACAACCTCTAATAATAGCTACTTTACAAGCACACATATTCAGGATGTTACTTTTCAGTTGCCCCCAAGTGATGTTTTGCAGTTATTTGTTCTTTCTCTTCCTCTATCTCATTCTGCTTTGGGTATTCACAGTCAGCTCCTGTAGCTGAGGCATCAGGTTTATCCATTTGTCTTGTCGAGCTCATGGCAAGGCTTGACAAACTTTGCAGGCAGTCACCATGGACCCTGGACCTGCAGTCAGGAGGACACAAATATACCCCCTCCCCCAGGTTATCTGTTCTTGAGAAGCAGACAGGTTAAACTGCACATTTGCAGCATCATTGCTCTTTTTTTTTTTGCAAAAGCCGGCCTGCTGGGCAGCAGTTACAGCCGCCTGCCTGCTTCAGCAGCAACCATAAACACCTGCCGGCAGCCGCACTTTTACATTAACCCTTTCATGCCCGAAATGTTAAAAGCTACCCCTTAAAAACTTTTACATGAACCCAACAATACATAAAACACCGATTGCCCTCAACACACACACACACGTGTGGGATCCCACAAGCACACTCCACACAAGTACAATATTTGAAACACAAAAAGACAATCATTACTCCCACTACAGTCCCACGTACAGAACGTGGCACAAGGACCCTGTGGAGAGTAACAGCAAACCAGCTCCGAGAAGCACCATTGCAGTGCGAGGCGGCAGGCTCAACCTTAGCGGGCGTCCCCGCAGAGGCTCTGCCTCCCCCACATCGTATGAGGCTTGGGCTTTTATACTGACCAAAATGCACACTCATTCCGACACAGGTGGCCAGCCTGTGCTGGAAGAAGTGGCCAGCAATATCCACAAAGGTCTCCAAAGGTTGATAGAAACCTGGACATACTTATTTTTACCAACTTCTAGTTCATGAGTATCACAGAGAGACTGTATGAAATGAGTCACAGTATGCCCAATACCCCTGATAAGAGCATACAAAAGACCTTCCCACCACCGAAAACGCACACAATACACCTGTATCCTGTGTTTGTCTCGCTGTAGGTTCGGGGGGGTGGGTGGGGGGTGGTGGATGGGTTTTTTGTGTTTTTTTGTTGTTTTTTTGTTGTTTTTTTTGGGGGGGGTGTTTGTTTGTTTTTTTACTTTAACGTAAAAAAAGTTTGCTCTCTTCACTTTAAGAAGGACTGAAAACATCCATAAAACGGAAGTCCTAAGCTGAAATTTCAATTAATTCAATCACTGACAAGGGGGTGTCCTGGGGTGGTGCTGACTCTTTCCAGGGTTTCGCCCATCGAGCTGGCACCCACCGCAGACTGGAATCTGTATTTATACACATATAACCTCGACCAGTTAGTTTTACTTTCATAGGACCTTTCCAAATGCCAGTTTCCAAATCCTTGTACTGGACCAGAATAGCCAGAGTTTCAGTCATATAACCTGAACCTAATGCCTGACCATTAGGTCATTAAAGGGGGGTCATTAAAGTCTCCTGTCAATTGCACAAAATTCATAACATATACAGCTTTCTGTATCCTTGCTACCGGTGTACGTCTTTCTTCCCCTGTTTCTTGTTTTTCCAACAACTCTTTCAAAGTTTGATGTGTTCGTTCAATAATAGCTTGTCCTGTAAGAGAATAGTGTCAGTAGTAACATGGACATATTTCAATTTCCCAAAAGAGGGTACATGAGTCACATCCATTTGCCAAAGCTGGAGGCCTCGAGGGTTGACTCCAAGACCTATACCTACTGCTTGGCCTCGACAATCGGGACAAGATTAGTGATTTTTGTCATGATGTGATCTAAGGCCTCATACTGAGCTTTTGATAGAACTCTTTTTTGTTCTGCCTTTGACTCACCCTTTAAAAGGGGCATGAGGTCGGTCAGATCATCATTTGAGATTTGAGCTATTTTCAAATTTTCAGGGATGTTGACCGGAGGAACATGTGTTTGCACCATGATCCCAATATTTCCAGTATAGTCAGCATCAATTACACCGGGTAATACAAAGATTCCTTTCCTTGATGTTGATGATCGTCCCAGTAGCAAAGCACATAACCCATGACCAAGAGGCCCATTTAATTTAGATGGAATACAATGAACAGAAGTATCAGTTATGGTAAAATCTATTGCTGTTGCCACGTCCACTCCGGCACTCCCTGTGGTGGCGGAGGGGATGCAGTCCAGACACCCTGATTTTGTGTCGTCGCGCAGGGTGGCATCGCGCTCACATTCAAGTTTCCCAACCGGGTTCTGTCTTTTTTAAACTTTGAACGACATTCAATTGTCTTGTGGCCAAATTTGTCACATTTAATACATTTGTCTGCAAAATCAGTACCACCACACTGAGGGGGGCGGGTTGCTGAACCGATTTTCTTTACAGTACACTGCTTTTTAAAATGTCCCATCTGTCCACAATTATAACATCTCATACCTTTAGTATCCCCACGATCACCCTGACCTTGTTGTAGAAGCGGTTTAACAGCAGCGGTGAAGGCAGTAGCCATGTATCCAGCCTTTTCCTCCGCTGCGCCCACTTTAGAACATGCATCCATCATTTCTTGAAGACCAGCAGATTTTGGCAAAACCTGCAAAGTACGCTTACAAGCTGGGTTAGCATTTTCCATAGCCAGAGACATAAGCATCGATTCTTTAGCATTAGATGCCAGATCAATATTCTTTTCGATAGCCTCTGTCAATCTGTCAATAAATTGCATATATGGCTCAGCAGGTCCCTGCTTTACTGATGTATATGAAGGATTAGGCTTTCCCGCTTCCAGCACAGCTTTCAGAGCAGCTAAAGCCAATTGCTGTGCTTTCTGTAAAACTTCAATTTTCATACAAGCTTGTACTCCATCAGGGTGAAATTGTCCCTTTCCCAATAACATTTCAGATGAAACACCGTGCAAAGGGTGATGAGGATTACACTCTGAATTCTCATCTGCAGCTCTTGCAGCAAGCTCCTCAAACCCACTTTTAAAATGCAGGAGTTGTGAAGGAGTTAATAAAATTGCAGCCACTCTGAGACAATCATTGGAGTTAGAACATTACTAGAAAAGAAAGTAGATAATATTTGCTGTGTTTATGAGGAAGACAACCCATACTGAGTAATTGCTCCCTTAATTTCTTTCATAGCTTTCCAGTCCATAAGAGTCCAGACAGACTGTCCCTGAGAATTTATAATAGAAGGGAATGCAGTGGGAACATCTATCGGTAAAATAGTACCGTCTATAATTGCATCCTGAATGCAGCCTCGCCATCTCATGGCACTCGGATTAACTTTGTTAGATCTAGGAGTCGGTGGTAACGACACATCACAAGGACTGATCTTATCCGGTTTTTCCGGTTTTCCAGGGGCTTGCTCCCTCTCCTCCCCCAATTTGTCCAGGCGGTCTCGCAAGTCCTGCAATTGTTTATCCAAGGATTTTGTCCATTGCCCCCAGTTCCACTCATTTTGCAGCTCCGGTGGGAGCGATGCAAGCGGTGGTGTATGTGGCGGAGGTGGGCATTTATTTGGAGTTACACTCTCCTCCTCAGGAGACTCCCACCCCGGCAAAAAATCTTGGAGATTAAGTTTAGGGGCCGTAGCAGCACGAAAAGGGTTAACATCAGTTTGTTTCGGTTGCTCAGTAGCCGCTACCGGCTCCCGAGTACCAGCTGGAGGTACCGCCGGTAAAGGCGTTGTCGACACAGGACAGGGGAAAGGCGCAGGGTCCTCAAACATTCGTACCGTACTGCGCGCCGGTTTGTGGCCAGAATGTTTTATGCCCGAAACAGACGACACTACCATGGCTGTAGCACTGGGTGCTGAGTCGAACGTAGGTGCCGAGCCCTGCTGTTGTGAAGGCGAGTCAGACTGAGCTGTAAAAACGGATTTTGCCGCCTGTTTCTCAGCCTTCATTGCGGCTAGAGTCCCTTTTAGCAGTAACCAGGGGGCAGCAAGAGACTTCGCCTCTTTAAACCCACAAGTAACTTGATCCCACAGGCGTGCCCCAATTTTTTTCCAAGTCCCGAGATCAAAAGCTTCATTAACCCCCTTGATCAGCTCTTTTTCTTTACTCCAGAGCAACAATCTTTTTAACAAATTATCGTCATATTCTATCCCTCTCACTGAGAGGATATGCTGGAAGAGCTTAAGGATGAACATTTTTTCTTTACTTAATTGATTCCCCATCCTAACCCTCTTCCAGACCCCGTCGGCTGTTACCTTATTTGCACTGCGCAGTGTCCTCTGGGCTCACTAGGCTCCGTTCTGAGGCGTCTACCTCCCAGTCCTGGTCCTGCCGGATCGAACCCAGCCGACGTCCCTGCGGCTCCGCGTTTTCCACTTTCTTCGGTGCCACGCGCTTTCATTCCTTCAGATTCAATATGAAAAATATGGGGAGTCCCTGTTCGGGCGCCAGTTGCCACAGAATATACATGGACTCAGAGATCAATATGCCATTTATTACAAAGCCTTAACCCCTTAAATACTATTTCTTCATGCACTTACAGTGATTTGGCATATTATGATTGGATGCATGTCGTGAAGACCCTTTGCAACTAGCATATAATTGGTTAAGCACAGGTGTGGGAACTTGAACTCGAAAGCTTGCCAACACTCCACAGTTCTCATTACCTCAGTGAATTCCAGCTTCTTCTTATCTTGCTTGTTTAGGCTTCCTCAGGCATCTCATATCCTTGCTGTATCTTTCAGGATTTTCAGAGTTTATGTACCAATTATCCATTCTCCTGTTAGAACACTGCCTCCACACTGCACATCACCACCACCACCCCACATCACCACCACTGCACATCACCACCACCACAGCACATCACCATCACTGCACATCACCACCAGAACAGCACATCACCACCACTGCACATCACCACCACAGCACGTCACCACCACCGCAGCACGTCACCACCACTGCACATCATCACCACCAAAGCACATCACCACCACCACTGCGCATCACCACCACTGCACATCATGACCACCACTGCACATCACCACCACTGCACATCACCACCACCACAGCATATCACCACCACTGCACATCACCACCACCACTGCACATCACCACCACCACAGCATATCACCACCACTGCACATCACCACCACCACTGCACATCACCACAACCACAGCACATCACTATCACTGCACATCAGCACCACAGCACATCCCCACCACCACCACCACACATCACCACCACAGCATACCACCACCAGAGCATATCACCACCAGCCCATCACCACCATTGCACATCACCACCACCACAGCACGTCACCACCACCACCACTGCACATCACCACCACTGCACATCACCACCACCACCACAGCACATCATCACCACTAGCACATCACCACCACCAACACAGCACATCACCACCACTTCACATCACCATCACGACCCCACCACAGCACATCACTGTCACAGCACATCACCACCACCACAGCACATCACCACCACCACACATCACCACCACCGCACATCACCACCACTTCAAATCACCACCACTGCACACCACCACCACCACTGCACATCACCACCACTGCACATCATCGTCACCCCAGCACATCACCACTACTGTGCATCACCACCACCACTGCACTCCACCACCACACATCACCACCATAGCATACCACCTCCAGAGCATATTACCACCACCAGCACATCACCACCACTGCACACCACCACCACCACCACCACACATCACCACCACAGCATACCACCACCAGAGCACATCACCACCACCAGCATATCACCACCACTGCACATCACCATCACCACCACCGCACGTCACCACCACTGCACATCACCACCACTGCACATCACCACCACAGCATATCACCACCACCACAGCACATCACCACCACCACCACAGCACATCACCACCACAGCACATCACCATTACAGCACATCACCTCCACCACCACCGCACATTACTACCACCACCGCACATCACCCCCACTGCACATCACCACCATCAGAGCACATTACCACCACCACTGCACATCACCACCACCACCGAACATCACCACCATCACCGCCCATCACCATCACCACCCATCGCCACCACCAGCACTGCTCATCACCACCAGCACAGCACACCACCACCACCACTGCCCATCACCATCACCACTCATCACCACCACCACCACTGCCCATCACCACCAGCACAGCACACCACCACCACCACCGCACTACAGCCCCATGGCACTACAGCCCCACAGCCCCCACAAGCTCCCCCACCCACCCCCCCCCAGCACCCCGCTCGCTATTTGCTCCCCCATCGATGGCAACGCCGCCCTTAACCGATGATGTGTTGATCTGAACCGCTAGGCGGCGCCACACCCCAGCTGCACCCGCGCAGGGGGCGTGTCCTCTGCATGGAGGGGGCGTGGTTTTCGCACCGGGGGCGGTGCCAGGCGGCCTGCGGGAAGGGGCGGCGGGAGCGGTGCTGGCGCCATCAGAGGCGCCCGGGCATCGCTGTTCGGGCGTTGTGCGGAGCCCGCAGCACCGGTGATGGGCAGAGCGCATTCCATCGTCTCCCACATGGATCCCAGCTCGGGCCCTGCCCGCGGCTGCCGGTGCTGCCCAGGGCTGAGCTGCCTTGAACACTGCCAGGGGTGGAGAATTTACCACTTCTCTGGGCACCCTGTGCCAGCGCCTCAGCACCCTCACATAAATCACTTCTTCCTTATCTCCAACCTGAACTCCCCCTGTTTCAGTCTGAACCCATCACCCCTTGTCCCATCGCTACAGCCCCTGATGAAGAGTCCCTCTCCAGCATCCTTGTAGCCCCCTTCAGACACTGGAAGCTGCTCTGAGGTCTCCACGCAGCTTCTCTTCTCCAGGCTGAACAGCCCCAATGTTCTCAGCCTGGCTCCATACGGGTGCTGCTTCAGCCCCTGAGCATCCTCATGGCCTCCTCTGGACTTGCCCCAGCAGCTCTATGTCCTTATGTTGGGGACACCAGAACTGCACGCAGTGCTGCAAGAGAGGTCACAAGAACAGAGTAGAAGAATCACCTCCTTCGACCTGCTGCTCGTGCGTCTTTTCAGGGAGCTCCTGGGCATTCTTGCTTGACTTCCTGTTCATTGAATGAGAATATAGCATCAGATGAGAGCAGACACGGTACAGAGTGATGCAGTGATGGTGTCAAGTGTAGAAAACCAGCTCTCTGGATACAGAGCCTTGATAGAGCCCTTGACATGCTCCTTCGCTTACTTCTGTGGGCTCTCCCTTTCAGTCCTGCAAATGACTCCCTCCTTTCCCCTGCCCTTGTCTCTCACACTTGCCTCCCCGTGCGACCATGCTGACAAGAGAAGCTGAAGCACAGATGTGTCCGCCCATGGGGAGGACATGGATTAATCCCCCCGTCCAACTCCATAGCCATTGCCTGCAGTGCTTGCCCTGGAGCTGGGCTCTGGCTCCTCAAGCTCTGTGGCTCGTGTGCTCACAAGCCACATGTTCGCAACTTTTGTCTGTGAGGAGATCATGGATTTGGGAGTCGGCTGTGGGAGGTTGTGGGATCATCTTACAAGCACAGCAGCATAAAAAGCATGGAAAGAGGAGACAAAATCTTCCACTGGCTTCTGTGAGGGATGGAGCCTTGAGTTCTTGCTTGGCTGGGGACTGGGTGCTGTGACAGTGACCGGCACCATCACTAGAGGGCTCCTGGGCCCTGCAGTGGCATTGGGTTGACACCTTCGCAAACAGCTCGAAAAGAGAGTGGATGAGGGTGCTCAGGAAGGGGTGACCTTGGCTGGATGCTGGATGCGGTGTACGGTGGAAAGCTCGTGGTTCACTCCACAAATACCATCACTGGCAAAACAGACTTGGCTTGGGAGAACTGATTTCAATTTATTGCCAATTAATGATGGACCAGGATAATGAGAAACGGGAACCAGTCTAAAACACCGTCCCCCCACCCCTCCCTTCTTCCCAAGCTCATCTTCATCCCTGATGGATGGCATGGACTTCCATGGGCTGCAGGGGAATCCCTGCCCCAGCACCCAGAGCACCTCCAGTCTTCCTCTACACTGACCCCTGGGACTGCTGTTCTCTCACACATTCTCACTCCTCCCTCCCAGCAGTTTTTATCCCTTCTTAAATACATTGTCCCAGAGGCACCACCACTGTCACCGATGGGCTCAGCCTTGACCAGTGGTAAGTCCATCCCAGAGAGGCTGCATTGGCTCTGTTGGACATGGGGGAAGCTTCTGGCATCTTCTTCCCCTTGCCACAGGACACCTTCAGGGACCTCCAGGTCAAAGCCAGAGCTGCGGCTGGGAGCACCAGTGCAGAGCAACTCAGCTCAGCAGCTCTGGGAGCCCTGTTCCCTTTCTGCCATGCCCTCCCACAGGATTTGGGCAGCTCTGCTCCAAGGCTCCAGGACTTCACAATACCTAAAGGAGCTATAGGAAACCTGAAGAGGGGCTTGGGACAAGGGCCTGTAGGGACAGGCCAAGGGGAATGGCTTTAACCTGCCCGAGGGGAGACTGAGGTGAGCTCTTAGGCAGAAGCTCTTCCCTGTGAGGGTGCTGAGGCGCTGGCACAGGGTGCCCAGAGAAGCTGTGGCTGCCCCATCTCTGGCAGTGTTCAAGGCCAGGTTGGACACAGGGGCTTGGAGCAAGCTGCTCCAGTGGAAGGTGTTTTCCATTCAGGTGGTTTTAATCTGTACCTCTTGCTTCTTGTCCTGCCTGTGAGAACAACTAAGAGGAGTCTGGCCCCCTCTGCTCCATTCCCTCTCTGTATGACATTCGCAGGGCTCTGCACATCCAGGGTGCCAAGGTCCACCTGCATGGCAACAGGACCCACTGGTGCTCCAGCTCCTTCCACTCCATCGCCTGCAGCGCTGCTGGGGTGCATCCACCCCATGCCCAGGTTCTTCTTGATGACATTGAACAGGACTGGTCCCTGCATCCACCCCAGAGCAGATCACGAGCCACCAGCCTCCAGCTGGACTTTGTGCCACGATCCCTATGCTCCGGCCCGGACACTCGGCTGGGTTTCGGTCCAGCTCACTGTGATGCAGCTAACCATGCTCCTCTGGTTGAGCTGAGAGGATGTTATGCCTGGCAGTTGTACTGAGGGGCAGGTACAGAACACCCTCTGCTAGGCCGCCAAGCCAGTCACCTCACTGCGGAACTGGTGAAGCGCCATTTCCACTTTGGCAGCCCATGCTGTTTCCCATCAGCTGCTTGTTCTTCATGCACATGGAAATGATTTCCAAGCCCTCATTATTGTCTTCCCTGAAGATAGGAGGGGTGTTTTGCTTCACTCCAGTCCTCAGGAGGCTGTCCCAGTCACCAGGACCGGTCAAAGCTGACTTGGATCCAGCTCCTCCAAGAGCCAATGCTGCTGACTGCTGCTGGGCCCCACATGTCACCTGGAGGTGGCTCAGGAAGCACCCTGCCTGCATCATCCTGTGCACCCCATGCAAGTGATGCCACATACTCAGTGCTGCACCCCACATGTTCAGACCAGCACCCCATGTATTCAGAGCTGCCCCTGGCCACCTCTGCCCCACAGGGCTGAAGGCACACCCGCTTTCCCTCCAGCTTTGGGGGTACAAGGAGATGGACCCGGGGGCTTCCAGCTTCACCGAGGGGAGTCTGCCTCACCGCCATGAGCAGATGGGGCCACCCCGTTGTGACCGGGATGTGGGGAGGGGACAGGGCACGAGGCTACCCCTTGTTCCCGTCTTGGGGGCTTAGAGGGACAATGGAACCCTGGGCACAGTTCCCCCTAGGCTTCCCCCAGCCCCACGCCGCTGACTCTGCGCCCAGCACCGCACATGGCCGGGGACACGGGGCCCGCAGGGACACGGGACGGACTCTGGCCGGTGACGCGGGGGCAGCGGGGCCGGGGCATCCCGGCCGCTTTCCCCTGGGGACCCACGTCAGCGGCGGCCCCGAGCGCTGACCCGTGCGGCGGCCGGATCCCCCGGTGTGGCTCTGCCCGACGAGCCGCGGTTCCTGCCGGGCAGCGGTCCCACCGAGGCAGGAACAGGCACTGGCGTGTGCATGGGTACGCGTGCGTGTGTGCCCCGGGTCGTGCTGCGGGTACCCACGAACCAAACGGGACCCACTGGCGCAAGGCCCGGTGCTCTGGGGCTTGGTACTGTCGGGCCCGGTGCTCTGGGGCTTGGTACTGTCGGGCCCGGTGCTCTGGGGCTGGGTACTGCCGGGCCCGGTGCTCTGCGGCTTGGTACTGCAGGGCCCGGTGCTCTGCGGCTTGGTACTGCCGGGCCCGGTGCTCTGCGGCTTGGTACTGCCGGGCCCGGTCCTCTGGGGCTTGGTGCTACCGGGCCCGGTGCCGCACCGGCGCTGCGCTGGGTCCGGGCCGTGCTCGGAGCCAGCCCCACACGGTGCCGTTCAACCCCGGGCCGCCGCTCGACGCGCACGTTGTGCCGGGGCACGCTGCCCGCGCGGGGTCGCGCCGGGCCGGCGAGGGCCGGGGGCGGGGCCCTGCTCTCGGCGCTGCCCAATGGCGGCGCGGCCTCGCTCCTCCCCTGCGGAGAACTGGCCAATGGACGCCGCGGGACGCGCGCAACGTCAGAGGAGGGGGCTCGGCGTGGTCACCCGGGGCGGGAGGGAGGCGCTTAAAGCGGCGGCGGCGGCAGCGGCAGCGGCGCCAGTCGGGGGCGGAGCGGGGGTGCCCGGGCGGACCGGAGCGGGGAGCAGCGGAGCGCGGCGCGGCCCTGCCGGTGAGCGGCGGCCTCGGGCCGGGCGGGCCGGCTCTGGGCTGGGCTGGGGCGGGGCGGGCACATGGCGGCGGGAGCGGGCGGTGGCGCGAGCGGGAAAGGCCGTTATCCGGTGCTCCCCCCCCCCCGCAGTGCTGATCCCGGTCTCTCCCGCAGGATGAGGAGAGGCGCAGGCCATGGCGCGGTGCACGGGCTCCTGCGGCCGGCGGGGCCGTAGGACGGTAGAGCCCCCTCGCGCCCTATAGCGGCCGCTGAACCCCTACTGAACTTCACACCTAATTTATTAAGCCCCTGCCTGAGCCATGGACCCGACCCCCACCGTGCTCCCCGCGCCCACCGCGGACTTCCTCTGGATGCTGATCTTAGGCTTCATCATCGCCTTCGTCCTTGCCTTCTCTGTCGGCGCCAATGATGTGGCCAACTCCTTCGGCACGGCGGTGGGCTCGGGGGTGGTGACCCTGCGGCAGGCCTGTATCCTGGCCAGCATCTTTGAGACTATGGGCTCTGTCCTCCTGGGGGACAAAGTCAGCGAGACCATCCGGAAGGGGCTGATCGATGTGAACATGTACAACTCCACACAGCAGCAGCTGCTGATGGCGGGTTCGATCAGTGCCATGTTTGGTGAGGAGCAGGGGGTTGAGGTGGGGGGCACTGGGGTGTCCCAGGGATGGTGTCTCACCGGGTTCTCCTTCTTCTCCAGGATCTGCTGTGTGGCAGCTTGTGGCTTCATTCTTGAAGCTGCCCATCTCCGGTACCCACTGCATTGTTGGGGCAACCATTGGCTTTTCGCTGGTGGCCAAAGGGCAAGAAGGTGTCAAGTGGTCTGAGCTGCTAAAGATTGGTAAGTCCAGCTCGTGGCCACCACGTGCACCCCTGGCTCCCCCTCCTGGCAGTGGGATGCTGATTCTGCCTCTTCTCTCCTAGTGCTGTCCTGGTTCATCTCCCCCCTCCTCTCAGGCATCATGTCTGCTATCCTGTTCTTCCTTGTCCAGAGGTTCATCCTCCTTAAGGTAAGAGCTGTTCACCCGTTTTCTGTCGCCTTGGGGCTCACAGATGCTCACTCCTCTGCCAGTTGGGTTTTGTGCCCCAGAACTTCTCCAGGCCCATCCATCCGTGTGCTGGCACTTGGGTGAGCCCTTCAGAGGAGCCAAAGGGATGGGAGAATGAGATCTGTAGCTGTTCCTCAAAGCAGAGTCTGGTGTGTGTGTGTGTGTGTGTGTGTGTGAGGATTTGTCTCTTTACCTCCTCTAAAACATCTGGGCCAGGCATCTCCTGTGGTTTCCAAGTGGTGAAGTAACCCGGAGCTGGGAAGGTCAGAGCTGCTCCTCAGGCTTTTCCTAAGTCCTGGTGCAGGGCTGCACCTTCTCTTGTGTCAGGCTGCAGATAAAGGCAATGGCAGCAGCTTTTGTGAAGCCAGAACAGCCAGATTGTGGGAACTGGGTGTTCTTCCCACCTGGTGCCCCAGGTAAAGTGAGGTGCAGGTTGTGGAAACAAGCACCTGCTGCTGGGAGTGTCTGAAAGCCCAGGTGGAGGAATTGGGCACCCAAAAGTGCTTGAAATGAAGGTGGCAGCTTTAGACCTCATATTTGAGATGGTGATGGTCCTGGAGTGCAGGATGCTGCCAGTGCAGAGCAGGGACATCCAGCCAGTTCCATCCAGAGGAGTTCCAGTGTTTTGTTCTGCATGCTTGAGGTTACCTGAAATTGTTTGAGGTCTTGGCTCTGTTTCTAACCCTGGAGATGTTAAGATCTTATTGCTGCTGGCCCTTACCTGGCAGCCCTTGTAAAACAATTCAGCATCGCTGCTGTCACAGTCTCCTTGTGTAACTGGCCTTTCTGAGCCAGGCTGGTCCTGTCATGCTTCGTCCTGGACCTGAATAGTCCAGTTGCTCCCTCCTGCTTGGCTTTCAGAAAGGCTCAGTGTGTTTGTACCAGCACTAGGCTCTGATTGCTGGGCAGCAGCAGAGATTAAGTGCTCCTGCTGCTCGGGTGAGGGCCTTTCTGTGTAGGTATGTGCCCAAATAAGCTGCTTTGTGGGTAATGGGGAGCTTTTCTTTTGTCCAAGTCAGCTGGACTGAGGTAAAAGCCTTGACTTGGGATGCTCGGCTGGTCCTGCCCTGGGTCACCTCACGGCTGACAGTGGCAGCTCCATGGGTGACTCCTGAGGAGCCGTTGAGAGCGGGAGCCTGGTGTTTGGAGCTGCTGTCAGCAGCTGACCCAAGGCAACAGCTCCCTTTTGGGAAAGGGGCTGCTTCTTGGCTGCTGGGCAGCCCTCAAGGTCCAGCTTTCTGCAGCAGTGCTCTGTGTTTTCCAGGCTGATCCTGTCCCCAACGGCTTGCGAGCTTTGCCCGTCTTCTACGCCTGTACTGTGTGGATCAACCTCTTCTCCATCATGTATACTGGTGCCCCTTGTAAGTACCCATCAGAACGCTTGCACCTGAATTTATGAACCTGTTACAAAACCTCCATTAAATGCACGATTTACCCCTTTTTTGCTTTACAGGGCTGAAATCTCCTAGAAGGCGGCTGGCCTGTGCCGGTTTCGGAAGGCTGCAGGCTAGCGTGCGCTGAGTCTGGGCTAGATAGTTGCCCAGCCAAAGAGGCCTGCTCAAACTAAACCCCTCCAGGCATTTCTCCTTAGACTTCCCAGGCATGGCAGATAACAGGACCCTTCCCCTTCTTTTACCTGGGCTAAAACTCGGGTACCTGCCTGCTGCTGGAGAGACCCCTCAGGCTGCCAGTAGCAAGGTTATAGGAGTAGGGATGGGGGCTGTGCCTCCTCATCCTCCTGTCCTGTGAGCAAACTCATTATCCCTGGTGAGAGGAGCTGGCACCTGTTCCGAGAAGATGAGTTTGTGCTGCAGTTTGAAAAGCCAAATTGCAATGCTTGTTTGGATGTTGTCTTGTAGGGGACAGGATGTGGGCAGGGATAGGAGAGGGCTTGGCAGGGGAAGGTGGCTTTGCTTGTGGAGATGGAGGCTCCGTAACCTCCGTCGCCGGGGTGTCTTGGCACGAGCTGTTGTTGGTCTGAACCCGTGTTTCCTGTTGTGGAGGAGCCGCTGGAGGTGGGGTGAGGGCAGTTAGTGCCAGGTCTGTCTGTAAACAGTGGTTGGAAAGCAGGGATGTCAGCATCCCCTTCCCTTGGCTTCCCAGCCTGGGGAGCTGCTGAGGGCACCGCTGCTGCCCCGAGGTCACGTTATCACTTGGCACCCAGGAGGTGGGTGCATGTTTATCCTCGGCTCAGCTGCAGGAGGGCTGGGTGAGCTCGGTGCTGCTCCAGTGCAGGGGCTGGTGCAAGCAGAGAGCCAGGAACGTGGGTGCAGCAGTGATGTGCTGGCGGTGGAGCAGTGAGTTATTGCCTGCAGGAGCTCAGTGGTCACAGGCACGCGGTACTCACCCAGGGTCTGCAGTGGGCTGTGCAGTGCAAAAGTGGTGCTAAAAGTCACACCGCTTGTGAGAGCTCTTCTAAGTGGGTCACCCAGCACCTTGGCTGCCTCTGCTGGAGCTCCTGGCAGCAGGAGACTTCCCCCCCGATAGCAAGCAGTGTCCTGGGGCTCGGGGGGGGAGCAGCCCTGGTCCTACCTGTCCCACGTATGTGTGTCTTCCCCCCCCCGGCCAGGGATGTGGTGCAGGCACTGCAGCAGCCACAGGAGTGCTTTGACATTGCAGCAAGGGAGGAGACAAGGGCTGTGAGGAGCCTCCGGGCTCACACCAGCCCCCAGCTGTGTTTGCCTGCAGGAGAGGGAGGGAAAGTGTCTGCACATGTGATAGATGAGCTCGTGGAGGGGGGGAGATTGTAACGGGGTGGGGGGGGGAGTGTGTGTGTCCTGTGTGGGTTTAGTGCTGGCATTCCAGCAGCATTTCTCCTTAGCAGGTAAATTAGCTCAGGGATGATGCAGGTGATGGAGTCCCCTTGCTGGGAAGAGCAAAGTCATATGTGGAGGAGGCTTTTGCCTGGAGGTTTTCAAAGATCCGTTGTTTTATTTCCTAGTGCTGTTCTTTGACAAACTTCCTCTGTGGGGTATCCTCCTAATTTCGGCGGGGAGTGCTGTTGTCTGTGCTCTCGTCATCTGGTTCTTTGTATGTCCGAGAATGAAGAAGAAAATTGAACGTAAGTAACACCTCTGTCTTTGCAATCCCTTGGGGAAGGGCACCCTCGGACTAACCAACTTCTGTTCCCAGCGGGAGATCTCATTAGCTGCAGGGCTGTTATTAGCAGGGGCTCCTCAGCTTCGGTTATCACTTAAGCTGCTCTGCAAACCCTGAGTCACTGGGGCCCATCTCATGGAGCTGGGCCCTGCTGCTCCCCGAGGCCCCTCACAGGAGCCCTTGTGCTGGTACCTGGCTGCTGGCTTCTCCCCTGGAACTATGCAGGATGGCAGCAGATACCAAACAGCTTGATTGCCCTTTAATAGAGGAGAGAAGAAGGCTGGAGACAACCTGCCTGCTAACCGGTGTAACCTTTAATCCTCCCTGTACCTGCTGATCAATCTTTGGCCTGGCAGATGCAGATCACAAGTTTAAAGCTGTGTAAGCTGATGAAATCCTTTCCCTGGAGCAAAAACATCAATTGAAAGGCATCCAAAAGAGCAGTCAGTCCCCAGCTCTGCCTCCTGGAAGCGCCGGCAGCAATCCTGGAGTCGTGTGTGGTCTTGCATATAAATGTCGCTTGGAGGCTGCGGGACCCGAGGTGTTGGAGATGAGGGATAACCAGTGTCCTTGTCAGACTGGTGTAACTGGGGTGTGACTAACAGCTTTACGGCAGCCTTTGACAATCTTCCAGCTGTTTTGAGCTTTGCCTTAACTGCAAGGAGAGCATCGCTGCAGGGGCTTGATGGCAGGCTGAGGGGCTGGAGGCCACAGCCTGGCCCTTGCAGTGAGCAAGCATTCTGGGTACAGGTCATGTTTGTGACCAGGAGGTGATTTTTGTTGTTGTACGAAGGAGCTGACCTCATGTTTTCACCTGGAGAAAAACATGCTTTTCCTGGTAGAGGGGGAGGAACAGCCTCAGTTTCCAGGGCTTGGTGCTGTAGTTTGGCTTTTCCAGTGGGACAGGAAACCAGGCTGCCCTCGGGAGGTGGGGACCAGCTCCTGTTTGGGTTTGTCACCCTCCAGTGGGAGCTGGAGAAGAGCCCGGGCTGGCTGGAGCTGATGGGCTGGCAGGGCCAGGTTCTCTGGGGACCTTCCCATTGGCTCCAGGGGTCACAGCCACTCCAGGAGCGGGTCCAGAGCATCCCACGGCTGCCGGGAACTGGGGATGGGACAAACATGGCTCAAAGAGGAGCTTCTGCCATAGGAAAAATGGGCATAAAAGCCCCATAATGGTGCTTACCACACCCCGTGTGGGTGGTGGGGGTCTATAAATAGGAGATGAGTTGGCTTGTGACTGTTTGGCTGCTGTGCCTGGGCCAAGGTGCGACTGCCCAGCAGCTTCCAAAGTTCAGGATGGGGCGAAGCTGTAAATTTTATTTAGCCACCATAAATATGCATGGCGAGGGCCATGTGCTGGCTCCTGGCCTTGGGTGCAGTGATGGAAAAGGGGTTGATTCCAGCTGCCTCCCTTCGCAGGAGAAATCAAGTCGAGTCCTTCTGAGAGCCCCTTGATGGAGAAGAACATCAGCCCCAAGGAGGAGCAGGAGGAGCCCAAGGTGCCTCTGGGCGATGCCAAGAGCCCTGTGGCTGATGCAGGGCTGGCTGTGCCCCAGCGAGCCCCGGTGGAGGACAGGACGGTCTCCTTCAACCTGGGGGACCTGGAGGAGGCCTCGGAGCAGGAGCAGCTCCCCAGCCTTGACCTGAAGGAGACGAGCATCGACAGTGGTGAGTACTGGGGGGTGCTATGGGGGTGCTGGGCGGTCTCCCCCCACCCCAGGGTGCTCAGCCCAGGCCATGTCCCTTGTCAGGAGCCGTGCGGCTGCCCAATGGGAACCTAGTCCAGTTCAACCAGGCTGTGGGCCACCAGCTGAGCTCCAGCGGGCAATACCAGTACCACACCGTGCACAAGGACTCGGGCCTCTACAAGGAGCTGCTGCACAAACTGCACTTGGCCAAGATGGGGGACTGCATGGGGGACTCAGGGGACAAGCCGCTGCGGCGCAACAACAGCTACACCTCCTACACCATGGCCATCTGCGGCATGCCTCTGGACTCGCTCCGCGCCAGGGACACTGAGGACATGGAGAAGCTGACGTGGCCCGTGGCGGACACCAAGAAGAGGGTCCGCATGGACAGCTACACCAGCTACTGCAACGCGGTGGCTGATGCCCAGCCGGCTGCGGACGTGGACCTAAACACGGCCCAGGCGGAGATGGGCATCGGCGACCGCAAGGGCAGCAGCGGCTCCCTGGAGGAATGGCAGGACCAGGACAAGCCTGAGGTGTCCCTCCTCTTCCAGTTCTTGCAGATCCTCACAGCCTGCTTCGGCTCCTTCGCTCATGGTGGCAATGATGTCAGGTCAGTTGGATCAGCAGGTTGCTGGTGCCTTTCTTGGCCTGAGCATCTGGCCCTCTAGACCAGATCTCCTTTCCCTTCCAGCAATGCCATAGGGCCCCTGGTCGCACTCTACCTGGTCTATGAGACAAACGATGTGGCTACCACAGTGGCAACTCCCTTCTGGTTGTTGCTCTACGGGGGTGCAGGGATTTGCATCGGCTTGTGGGTCTGGGGAAGGAGAGTCATCCAGACTATGGGGAAGGACCTGACACCCATCACACCATCAAGGTAAGGCCTTGCCGTGGGGCAGGGAGAGGCTTCAGGCAGCCCTGAAGCTGCATCCTGCTCCTGAAGCCCTCCCCCTTCTCTCTTGGGGGTGTCACTGCTTGGATGGTGGAGTTGGGGTGAGCATGGCCCTGTAATGCCCCCTCTGCACCCCTTGGAGGGGTCACTGTGGGGGTCTGGAGAGCCAAGTGAGGAGCTTGCTGGGTGCTGGGCAGTGAAGGGTGTAGCCGGTGCCCTGCTTCTCATGCGCTTTGTGTCTTTGCAGTGGCTTCAGCATCGAGCTGGCATCTGCCCTGACAGTGGTGATTGCCTCCAATGTTGGCCTCCCCATCAGCACCACCCACTGCAAGGTAGGTAGGGACCAGCTTCAGCTGGGGGCAAGCTCATCTCCCCCCAGCCTGGCACTAACCAGGCTGAGCTGGGCAGGAGGCCCTGGACCTGGCTGCCCTTCAGTTCCCAGCTCTGCCATTTGCATCTCAATGTGGGGGGGCAGAGGCTGCCCAAGCCTGGAGGGGGGGAGTCGCTGGGTGCAGGGACACTCAGAGGAGTGATGGAAGGACAAAACCCCTTTCATGGAGCTCTGGGCTCTGCCAAGTGGCTGTGGGAATGGGGGTGCTACAGTGCCCTGGTCCTGCTCAGTGTGGCAGCTCCTCACTGGGCTTGGTGGGGTTCCCCTCATGGTCCCTGGGCTCTGGGGCAGTGCTGAGCGTGGTCCCCATGCAGGTGGGCTCGGTGGTCTCGGTGGGCTGGTTACGCTCCAGGAAGGCCGTGGACTGGCGCCTCTTCCGCAACATCTTCATGGCCTGGTTCGTCACCGTGCCCATCTCGGGGCTCATCAGCGCTGCCATCATGGCTGTGTTCAAGTTCGCTGTGCTCAAGATGTGAGGACATGGGTGCTCGCGCCGCTCCTGCTGCTGCCCCTGCCCCGGGAGCTGGGGGCTCATCCCGCCAGGGCCATCGTCACCTCTGGGGCTGCTGCAGTCCTGCCCTGTGTTGTCACTGAAGTATCTTTATGTTTGTTTTCTAATGGCCGTGTCCTGGAGCTCAGTTGCTGGGGGCAGCGCCTGCCCCCACCGTGACTCCCCTGCTGCGCTGTAGCGGTAGATTAGCAGTTATGGGAAGCCACTTCTCTTCATTTTAATGAGTTATTAAGGTCCCCTGGCAGTGATTCCTCCTTCAGTAAGGACTGGGGCTGGTCCTTGCCCCCCAGGGCAGGGCCTGGGGGTGTCCTTCCCCCCCTGGGCTGTGCTGTGTTCAGCTTTGCCTCCATTGCTGTCGTGGTGTGGACACCAGCTGCTGCCCAACCATCCCCTGGGGGGCAGCCCCTGCCCCCTTTCCCCCCCCCGCGCTGCTACCTCGGACTCAATAAAGGTTTCCTTCGTACGCCAGCGGTGCCTCTGTGCTGGGGGGTGATGGCCCAGTGTCCTGCCCCTGTCACTCACATCCTGCCCCATGGCTTCTGCTTGGCCTTGTGCCCTGGGAGGGAGCAGGGACTTGGCTGCCTGATAAGAGCCCCACATCTCTCATGGTGTGATGGGACTGCGTCTAAACAGCCCGGGGGGGTTTTATCAGTGCCCCACACCTGGGGTGTGTGTTGGGGGGGTGTCTGTTCCTGACTGCCTGTTGCCAGCCCCATGCCAGCTCCATGTCCCCATCCTACGGATGCTCCCTCCCACCCTCCGATCCCAGCCCCGGTCAGGGCCGTGCACTGGGACCCGCGTCACCCCGGGGTGTTGCAAGAGCAGCCGGTGATTGCGGCGGGACCGCGGCTGGCCCCGGGCCTTGGGGGGCAGCTTCGTACCTCCGGGCTCCCTGCGGTGAAGGGATGGAGCATCCCCGCGGGGCTCTGACCCCCCGCCTTGTGCCCATTTCCCGCGGGCACTGGGACGCGGGTCCCGTCCCTCCGGTGTGCGGTGCCGGGCAGGGTCCCCGGCGCCAGCCCCTCCCCGCGGCGCCCATCGGGGCGGCAGCGGGGCCGGTCCTTGACCCCGGTTAATGATTTGCCGCCGGTCGCCCCCCGCTACCGTCGGGCAAACACCGGCCCCGGGGGGGGGCACCGCGGGGGGGCTGGGGAGGGGGAGCCCCTGTTGTGGTTGCCCGGGGGGCGCTGCCCCATGGAAGGGCACTGGGGGTTCCCCCCTCTCCACTGTGGGGGTCCCCACCCCGTGGTGCCCCAGGTCCCGTCCCGACTGTTGCGCCGGGGGGGCTGGGGGGGGGGGGGGCCGGGCCGGGGGCAGGGTCGGGGCGGTCCCCGGGGCTTCGTTAAAGCGGCGGCGGCCGCAGGCGCCGGCCCGAGGCGGCGGCAATGGGCAGCGAGGGGGAGCGCGGCCCGGGGCCGGGAGACCCCCGGGCGCTGCGGAGGGACTGCTTGCACCGGTGGGACCGGGAGCCGCGGGGCACGGGGATAAGGGGGGGGCACTGGGAGGGGGTGCAGGAGATGAGGGAAGGACCTTAGGGGGTGAGGAGGGGACAGAGGCCCTGGGGGCCCCCATGTAATACTGCCGGGTCGGGGAGGCAAACACCACCCCCCTTAGTGCCCCCCCTCCGGCTCCATTTCCAGCTCAAAAGCCCATTTTTCTGCTCCAGTAACTCACTTTGGGGCCCTTGTCCAGGGATGGGGGAGAAGGGGGGCCGGTCCCCATCCACTCCTCATGCCACCTCCAGCCCTACCCTCCCCCCCCGTAACCCTCCCATCACCCCCAGGATCTTTGTGAACCGGAGCCTGGCGCTGGAGAAGATCAAATGCTTCGGCTTCGACATGGATTACACCTTGGCCAGTGGGTCTGGGGACCCTGGAGGGGGTGGGGTGGGGTGACCCCCCCCATCCCCTGCCCACACCCCCCATTGCCCCCATGTACAGTGTACAAGTCCCCCGACTACGAGGAGCTGGCCTTTGCGCTGCTGCTGCAGCACCTCGTATCCATCGGGTACCCCCCCGAGATCCTCGCCTACAAATACGACCCCACCTTCCCCACACGGTGAGGGGTGCTCGAGGGGGTGAGTGTGGGGGGGGTGTCACGGGCGGGACCCCCCCGCTGATGGGGTGTGCACGCAGGGGTCTCGTGTTCGATGCCCTGTATGGGAACCTGCTGAAGGTGGATTCCCACGGGAACCTGCTGGTCTGTGCCCATGGCTTCCGCTTCCTTAAGGGGTGAGTGAGGCTGGGAGCCCACAGGGATGGGGGTGCCGGGGGGCCCTTGGTGCAGGCTGCAGCTCCTTGCTCCCTCCCCAGGGCCGAAATCCTGCACTATTACCCCAACAAGTTCATCCAGAGGGATGACATGAAGCGCTTCCACATCCTCAACACCCTCTTCAACCTCACAGGTGAGTGAGGCACCCCCACCATGAGCCCCCCCACCACGGTGGGTGCTGCTACCCAGCCCCCATGCCCCTCCTCATCCCTTTCCCCCACAGAGGCCCATCTCTATGCCTGCCTCGTGGACTTCTTCACCAACTGCTCCAGATACATCAAGTAAGAAGGAGATGGGGGGGCGGAACCTGGTGTACTGGGGAGGGGTTGGGGGGACTCTCACTTGGAAGAGCAGCCCCTTCACATTCTCCCCCCCACCTCCATTTTCCCAACCATTGCAGCTGTGACACTGGCTACAAGCACGGGAACCTCTTCATGTCCTTCCGCAGCATGTTCCAGGACGTGCGCGAGGCCATGGACCACGTCCACCTCTTGGTGAGGGCAGCAGCAGGGGTCCGGGGGGGGGCTTTACTGGTGGAGGAGGTGCTGAGGGCCCTGAGGATGCCCCCCCCACACCTGGGATGGTGTTTGCCAGACCCCCCCCCCCCATCCACGTCCCCTCTGCAGGGCTGCCTGAAGGAGAAGACTCTGGAGAACCTGGAGAAATATGTGGTGAAGGACGTGAGTGTCTGTGGACCCCCGCTTCCTGGGACCCCTCCCGGGTCCCCCTGTGCTGACTTGCCTCTCGCCAGCCCCGTGTACCGCTGCTGCTGAGCCGCATGAAGGAGGTGGGGAAGGTTTTCCTGGCCACCAACAGCGACTACAACTATACCGATGTGAGCGGGGGGGGACTGTGTGTGTGTGTGTGTGTGTGTGTCTGTGTGTGTCTGTGTGTCCCACCCTGGGGGTACAGCACAGGCTGGGGGCTGACAGGGGCACGATGCTGGGTGTCTCTGCAGGCCATTATGTCCTACCTGTTCGACTTCAGCGATGGGGACAAGGTGAGTCTGTCCTCCCCAGGAGGTGTAGGGCATTGTGGGGTGCCACACGCAGCCCCTTGCTGACACCCCCCTGCCAGGCTGGGACCGCACAGCGCCCCTGGAGATCCTATTTTGATCTGATCGTGGTGGACACCCGCAAACCACTCTTCTTTGCCGAGGGCACCGTCCTGCGCCAAGTCAACACGGTGGGGCCGCGGGGCAGGTTGGGGCACCGCAGGGTGGATTGACCCCAGGACGGGCACCAGTGACGGTTCCTGGGCTGCTGTTGTCTCGCAGGACACGGGGAAGCTGCGCATCGGGACATACACGGGCCCCCTCCAGCACTGCGCCGTCTACTCTGGCGGTGAGCAGGACTCCATGGGCAGCCCGGGGGGGATGCGCCTGCGCCAACGCCCTGATGCCTGGCTCTCGCAGGCTCCTCGGACATGGTGTGTGACCTGCTGGGCGTGAAGGGCAAGGAAATCCTCTACATGGGCGACCACATCTTCGGGGACATCCTCAAGTCCAAGAAGCGGCAGGGCTGGCGAACCTTCCTGGTGGTGCCCGAGCTGGCGCGCGAGCTGCAGGTCTGGACGGAGAAGAGTGGTGAGCAGAGCTTGGGAGGACTGGGGAGGGGGGCTCGAGCCTCCTTCCCCCCCTGCCATGATGGCCAGACCAGCCCCAGTGGGACAAGCCCGTGTTGGTTGTGTCGGGCAGTGGGGATGCTGCCTGTGCTGAGCCGGACCCATTGCGCTTGCAGAGCTGTTTGAGGAGCTGCGGAGCCTGGATCTATTCCTCGCGGAGCTGTACCAGTAAGTGGGCATGGGGCAGGCTGGGGGAAGCAGAAGGGGGGTGTGGGCACCCATGGGGGGACCCTCCAGCCGGGTCTGTCCCACTGCAGGCACTTGGACAGCGGCAGCAGCGAGCGCCCGGACATCAGCTCCATCAAGCGTCGGATCCAGGTGATGCCCGGGGACAGCAGCGCGCTCCTGTACCCACCGCTGCCACGGCGCTGGGTGCCCTGATCCCGCTGCACCCGCAGAAAGTCACGCACGAGATGGACATGTGCTACGGGAAGATGGGCAGCCTCTTCCGCTGCGGCTCGCGCCAGACGCTCTTCGCCAGCCAGCTGATGCGCTACGCAGACCTCTACGCCGCCTCCTTCATCAACTTCCTCTACTACCCCTTCAGCTACCTCTTCCGGGCCCCTCCAGTCCTGGTGAGCCGCTCGCAGCCCCCCCCCACCGCTCACCCACCGTGCCTCAGTTTCCCTGGGGGAGGCATTGGGTGGGCACCAAGCCCTTGGCTGCTGGGGGCCGGCCCCTCTCAAAGCCCCTCCACACACAGATGGCTCACGAGTCCACGGTGGAGCACGGCCGTGGGGACACGGGGGAGGCCAGCATGGCCCTGGCCCAGCATGGCCACCCCAGCCCGCAGGTGAGGCGCAGGGATGAGGCCATAGGATTCCCAGCACTGACACCCTGGTGCTGTGCCCACTGACCCCTCACGTTGGCCTCAGGTTGCTGCTGTCCCCCAGGACTCCAGCGGGGAGGAGGAGGAGGATGATGGAGAAGCCTGAGCCCACCCCACACCAGCGGCTGCTGAGCTGCCGCCCCCAGGAAGGTCTTTGGTGGCCCTGGGCTGCCTGGGGCTCCTGCTCTCACTTGTGGCTTCCCGGGAGCCCCAGCTCCTCCCAGCATTGGGAGAGCCGCTGGGGGTGTCCCTGGACCCCCCTGCACCATCGGTGGTGCAGCACTGGGCTCTGGAGGCGACTGCTGCTCCCCAGGGTTCCCTTCCCCTTCCCCGGCCCTCCTCTCCCTCTGCCCTTTCCTATTTATAAGATACTCAAACTCTTGCACAACGGAGATGTAGAATTGGCTGTTCTGAAGGAAAACGCAGGCAAGTGCAAGCCCCTGGCTGAGGGTGGCAGCTTTGAGGGCAGTGCTGCCCACCAGCGGTGCCCTGCACCCCCTTGGGAGCCTCAGGCCGGAGCCAAGCCCGTGCTGGGACACCCTGATGCTGCTCCAAGGCTTTTCCCAGCATCAACGTTTCTCAATAAAGATGATGAGCCAATGCTGATGGTGGCTATGTTGAGAGGAGGCAAAAGGAGGGGCTGAGGACAGGATCGATCACTGCTTGCTGAAGACCAGGAGATGACATCAGGGCTCCCTTTCACCTCCTCAACACAGGGAAAATGGTGCCAGCCTCAGCAGCTGCCTGTGTCAGGGTGGGGGACAGCCCTTGGGGGTGGCTGGGGGCTGCTATGGGGCACTGCAAATGGGGCTGCTCCCCCAGAGAGTGAGCAGCAGGTCACGGAGGGGACTCTGCTGTGCTCTGGGGAGGCCCCCCCCTGCAGCCCAGATCCAGCTCTGGGGCAGCAGCACAAGAGGGGCCTGGAGTTGTTGGAGCGAGGCCAGAGGAGGCCACAGAGCTGCTGCAAGGGCTGGAGCAGCTCTGCTCTGGAGCCAGGCTGAGAGAGCTGGGCTGGGGCAGCCTGGAGAAGAGAAGGCTCCTGAAGGGGAGACCTGAGAGCAGCTCCAGTGCCTGAAGGGGCTTCAGGAAAGCTGGAGAGGGGCTTGGGACAAGGGATGGAGGGACAGGCCAGGGGGAATGGCTTGAACCTGCCAGAGGAGAGACTGAGATGAGCTCTTAGGCAGAAGCTCGTCCCTGTGAGGGTGCTGAGGCGCTGGCACAGGGTGCCCAGAGAAGCTGTGGCTGCCCCATCCCTGGCAGTGTTCAAGGCCGGAGTGGACACAGGGGCTTGGAGCAAGCTGCTCCAGTGGAAAGGGTCCCTGCCTGTGGCAGGGGTTGGAGCTGGAGGAGCTTTAAGGTCCCCTCATGCCAAACCAGTCTCTGAACCCAGGAGGTGCCCCACAGCCAGACTGACATCCTACTGCAGGAAAAATCACAGCTAAGCAGCCACAGGCAGGCCCAGGGGACACCCCCCTGCCCCACCCCACATTGAATCCACACAGAGAATTTATTTAGAACAGTGCTTATATATTTAAAACAGGCTTATCATGTACAACACATACATATTTACAGTTGATAGGCAACAAGAGGAGTCTGTGAAGTGCAGGGCAGCAAAAAGCCTGCACCCTGCTGGGAAGCCCTCAGCAGCTCTCAGGGGGGTACAAGCTCAGCCCCTCCAGCTCCGCCACCTCCGGCAAAGCCTTGTTTTTCCGGAAGAAGAACTGGGTCTCCTCCTCAGCATCCAGGATTTCACTGAGGGACGACACCACAGGGTCATGGTCCCTCAGCAGCTCCGGGTAGCAGCTCCCAACCCGCTCTATGCGCGCTGAGCGCCGCACAGGCGTCAGGAATTTCAGCTCTGGGCCTTGCAGCAGCTCCTTTACTCTGCACAGAAGACAAGAGGCCTTTAGGTAAACCCTGAAGTGAGCACGGGCACACGGGTGTTTGCTGCCAGGAGCAGGCAGCTCAGCCTTACCTGGGTACAGAGGTAACCTGTAACTTGATTGAAGCAGGCAGACTGGTCAGGGACCTGCCTGGCAGGCAGGGAGTCACTGCCACGTGCTGCCTCTTGCTTGGGCTCTTGGGCTCCTCAGGACCTGGCTGTGACTTTTCCCCTGACGGGAGAGGCAAACGGCAGCACAGTTGCAGAGAGGGTAGAACAGGGCAGACAGGGAGGGAGCAGAACATGCTCCGGCCACAGCAAGGGCATCTCACTACAGAGTTTTGCTGGGCCAGGCCCATCCCCAGCCCTGGCAGAGAAATCTCACCCCACTTTTCATATTGAAACTCTGGACTTTCACAACACTCAGTCTCCATCAGAGCCAAGGGTGCTGGGATAGAGTGCAAACCGTGCTGCTTCCCTGCCTGCAGCAACCAGAGAACCCCAGCCTGCCCATGCTCCAGTGGCCTCACATGCACACATTACCTTCTGGTATTTGGTCTGCAGTCTTCAGGATATTAAGGACAACTTCTCTGAGCTCCTGCAGCGGCTGCAGGGAAAGCAGAGTGTACGTCAAGGCAGGCCTGACTTGCTAATGGAGACCAGAGTTACAACCAAATAGGAGAAAAGCTTTTTGCTTCATCCATGCTGGAGACAGTGGCAAAAAGCTGCAGGATTCCCCTTCTCCAAGGGTGAGCTGTCAGCACACAGGCTCAGCCACAAACCCCACCACATGCTGCAGTTGTGCCACCCAGACCAGCACTGAGCTGCTGGCACATCACTTCCAGCTACAGCTCCAACACAGCACAGGGTGCATATGCTTCCTGGCCCCATTCCCACCTGCACAGACCTGCTGGCTGGGCTAAGTGAAGCCAAAGTGGGATCGGAAGCTCTAAAGGGCTTTTTCTCACAAGTGTCTGGTGCTGCTAAAGTCATCCCAGAATCCAACCTTGGGATCTGGAGGAAATGTGCTCCTGCAGGGAGCTACCGGAGAGATGCGCCTCACTTACCACAGCGCCAGCACAGACCGCAGCTCTGTACAGCCCTGCCGCATCAAAGGGGCCGCTCCGGGCGAGCAGTTTCGCTTTGCAGATCCAGAAGTTGGCAAATTTCTCTGCCTGGGGCACATGAGACAGCACCTCCAAGACCTCCTCGGTCTCAACACCCTGTGAGAAGGGCAAGGTCTCAGAGGCAAGCGTCAATTGCAAGGGCCGGTGGTGTGCACCAGGAAGCTGCCGGTGCACAACCACTCTCCCAGTGCTCGCTAGCGAAGGGAGGGTCTGAAGGGGCAGCTCTTCAATACGACTGGGGACATGTAATAATTTTCCTGCCTCAATTTTACCCTTTGTAAAATTAGTCTGGTATTTCAGAGGGATAAGTTCCTCAGTGCTGGCACTAACAGAGTCACCAAACCCCAGAGCAGGGCTGGTGGTCAGTGCTCCCAGAGGTGATGCTGCACACTGGCTGTGATGTCCCCCAGGGACATGCCTCAAGCCGGCTCAGCCAGCCTGGGTTGCTGCTGCAGAAGCTCCTGCTGCAGAGTCCCCTGCCAGACACCAGCAGTGACACACACATGCCCCCCCGTGACCAGGTATCCTCCCCATTGCACTGCATGCCTTTGGCCCATCCATAACTCCTTGAGGACTTGAGATGTGACCACTCTGGCAACTGCAGCCCCGCATGAACATTTGCTCTAACCCCCTCTGTGCTGTTGGGGGAACGTGGCCCTACCCTCATCTCCCTGGAAGCTCCAGGGCAAGAGGAGCCCATCCAAGCAGCTTCTTTCCCATTCTCACCTCCTCAATGAGCTTCAAGCACTCAGTTAATACATCGTTGATCTTCTCCAAGCAATGCTTCTCCAGTTCCTCCTGCTTTTCTTTCTCCTTGACATTTCTGCAGGGCAGCTTCACTGCCTTTTTCTGGAGCAGCATCATAGGTGGCCGTTTGTACGTCTTGCCTTTGGATGCCAACCACTCTTCCAGCTGTTTCCTGTCAAAGGACCCAGGGATCACTGTCACCACCCCAGCAGACCACCAGCACTTGCCAGGCTGCTGTTTTCCCTGGGAATCTACCTCTAGCCAACTTCAGCAGCTTGGGGAGAACATTTATCCTCAGCAGGTCACAGACGAACCCGAGGCACCACTGAACCTCAAACCCACCCTCCTCTTTTCTGGGACATCAGCCTCACAAGTTCACAAGTAAGGGGACTTCAGACCCCGTTTTCAGCAGATTGGTGCAGGTTCACCCAGTTAAACACTTCCAGGGGACAGGAGAGTTTAAAGAAAGGACAGAGCTGGCCAAAGCGGCTACTTACTTGCGATCTGCTGCTGACACGTTCTTGGGAACACGCTTTGCCTGTATGCCACTTGCCTCTGGCAAGTCTCTCCTCCTAAAATTGCCTTCAGTTGCTTGAGTTTTGGAGCCCTGTGTGCTGCAAGGCTGGTTTTGGGGGACTGTCACTTGGGATGCTGCTGCACATCTGGGAGGCACCACCTTCATGCCCCTCCTATCCACCTCCCCTTTAGCTAGGGACCTTTGCCACGGCACAGTGCCACCTGGCTTCAGGCTGGTGTTCAGGTTTGTGGAGCCCTGGGGCCTGCCAGAGGCCAGAGGCTTTGTGGGAGATCTTTTCATTTGAGGGGGTCTACTCTGGTGCTCAAGACTTCCCACTGGAAACGTGCAGCGCGGTGGCTTCTCTGTGGGCTGCCTTCCTTTAGGTAGCAAATGAGTAGATGCAGTGAGTGGCCAAGGGGACTGCAACGGCCGAGTTTTGGTACTTGGGTTTTGAGACATGCTCTTTGAGCCTAGCAGGGTTTTCCTGAATTTATCCTCAAATGGCTCTTCCTTAACCTGGCAGCTATTCATTCTGTCCTTTGGGCCTGTGACTGCTCTTGGCTTTATGGCTGAGCTTTGCCTGTGAGCCAAGTGTGTGGAGGCCTGTGCACAGTCGTTTTCTTTGTTGCACACCAGCCTGTCCTCCAGACCCTCATTTGGAGGGCAAGCTGTCCCAGGAGAGGGGTGGCCCCTTCCAGTCAGAGGTGCTGCAGTGGGGTCAGTCTCCTGCACAGGCTTCTTGGTCCTTTCTGGATTTAGGTGACCACAGTTTGCAGCTGGGAGCCTCACTCTGTTCTGTGTGGGGTGGCTCACGGGAAGCTTTGCACTCTTCCTTGGCTGCTCTGGATGTGCCACCACTGCTCTCTGGGACGTGCTTGAAGACTTCTGTGCAGCATGGCCAGCATGCCACTTGGGTTTGGCACCAACTTCACCATCACCCTTCCCCTTGTTTCCAGGAACATCCTTCTTGTTCCTGTCGACCTGGAGACAAGAAGTGAACCTCAGGTCAGTCCTGCCCCAGCCCTGCCAGCCCAGGGGTGACAAAGCACTTGTCAACAGAACAGGAACACAAGAGGCTGCAGACCCTGCTCGGGGTCAGGAACTCACAACCCTCATTTGGGGACCCTGTTTGGCCCAGACTCCCTTCAAGCACAAAACACAAAACCAGACTCAAAAGATTTCTACTTACATGCTGCAGTTTAGACACTGGTTCTAAGGGAGGATTCAGGTGATTTGTCTGGTCCTTTAAAAAGGGTCTGTAGGAAGTCAAACAAATATCAGGCATTTAACAACTATGGCACAAAAACGCTGATGTCTCAGTCACAGGAGCTAGAAGCAGCTTTTGGAAACCAAAGAGCTATCAAGGAAGTACCATATTGTACCCAAAAAGCAGCACAAACCAGTCCTGCATCCACCTCTGGAGGCCTCAGTACAGGAAAGACATGGACCTGTTGGAGAGAGTCCAGACAAGGGCCACAAAAACGATCAGAAGGATGGAGCATCTCTCCTGTGAGGAAAGGCTGAGAAAATTGGGATTGTTCAGTCTGGAGAAGGCTCCAGGGAGATGTTAATGCAGCCTCTCAGCTCTTAAAAGAGGGCTTATAAGAAAGATAGGAAGAGACTTTTCAGCAGGGCCTGTTGTAACCAGACAAGGGGTGATGGGTTTAAACTAAAAGAGGGAAGATTCAGACTGGATGTGAGAAAGAAATTCTGTACGGTGAGGGTGGTAAAACACTGGCACAGGTTGCCCAGAGAGGTGGTGGATGCCCCATCCTGTATGTGGCTCTGGGCAACCTGATCTAGATGAAGCGCCTGCTCATTGCAGGGGTTGGACTAGATGACTTTTGAAGGTCCCCTCCAACCCAAACTATTCCATGATTCTATGACTGACACCCAAGGTTGCCACAAAACTTCTGGCTTTCACTGACAACACAAGCAAGCGCAACAGCTCCTGCAGGCAGTGGGCCTGCAGGTTTGGAGGCTCCCGCTGCTGCTGTCACACACTGCAGGTCACAGCAGCGCCCCAGAGTTTAGTGTGTTGCAGCGAGCTGCAGCCCCACAGCTGCCCAGGCACTGGGAGCAGAGCAGGGAGGTGGGAGAGCAGTGCTGGCTGTCAGCTCCCCTCATCATCCTCCCTGAAATGCAGCCAGTGGTGTGGTTCTCCCACCCCTTGCTCCGGGGCCTGCAGCTCAGCCATTAGTGAAGATTAATGCCTGTGCAGATTTTTTTCTGTAATGAAAGAGCCCGGAGAGTTAGATGATTGTCCTCTATGCAAGTGGTATACTAAGCCAGAATGAAAGATCATGAATCTTCTCTGCAAATTTCTGTTATATTAGTGGTGTTTTCCAGAGCCCTGGTACCAGGGACTGTTTTGCTCTTTCTGGTCTCGGATCCCACTTCCCTTTATCTTCTCCCCCACTGAGAAGGTTTACAGCTTCCCCTGCACTACAATGCCATGAGGAATACTCACTGCAACAGGGAGTCTCTCAAGTGTTCAGGTTTGCCAAGCTCAGCAGGAAGGTGCCTCGCTGCCCTCACACAGGCTGGTTCCAGAAGAACCAAGCAGGGCAGAGCCAGGTGACTCCCTGAACACATGCTTGAGACTTTCTAAAAGCACTGAAAATGCCCCTTCCTAATGAAAGGGTCATTAAAAAGCAGCAGAGAGACATGAACCACCCTTTATTCAAGACCCAGCTACGAAGCTGAGCTGTTGGCACAAAGACTGATGCTGCCAGACCCAAGCACTGGCATGAGAAAGTTTCACAGAGGCTCAGAAAATACCCGGAAAGGACAATATCCACCACCAGGAAATGACAGCATCCATCAACACTCAAACCATCCCTTTGCCTCTGCTGCCAGTAACTCCACAGAGCGCTGCTGGATGCCATGGGACCGTCCCAGGCGCTGATCTGGCAGCGAGGCACAGGCAGGAGGCGGTCTTTGTACAGCAGTGAATCACTACAGGGAGAAGGCAGACCCTAGCAAGGCAGGAAAAAAAAACATCTAAACCTCAGAATCACGAAGTGCTTTCTGCTGGAAAGGACCTTTACAGAACACCTCATCCAAACCCAACGTCCTCCTGACTTACTTTGCGCTCGGGCATTTTGGCTTTCCTCTGGCTGCAACATAGTCCTGGAGCCGTCTCCTCTGCTCTTCTGCAAAGAGATGGTAGGAAATGCAGCGCACGCACAACAACCTCAGTGCTGGATCAGAATAAATGTGTTTTACACTCACAGCATTACTGTACTGCTCCCCACCTGAGCCTGGCGATGCTGCTTCCAGCACTCAGTGTTGCCCAAAGGCTCACTGGGACATGACCAGAGCTCTCCAGCCCTCACAGCGTGATGCTTAAAACCTCAGTTGTGCGAGGCTTGGGCAACTTCCAAAAGGAAAGGGAAGATGCTACCAGTGGCCCTGCTTCAGCTGCACATCCCATAAGCCTGTACCTGCTGTGGCCAAGCCCCCTGCTAGCGCACGCTGGTGGGAAGCAAAAGGGTCTCAGTGTGTGTGTGTGGGGGGGTGACAGGGGATACCTCTGACACCTCCGGCCTGGCTGCAGTACCGCCTGGCCTGGTTGAGGTCCAGCACTGGCCCATCCCCAGGGCCTTGCCCCTGACCCTGGGGCTGTGCAACGCTCATCTGACGGACAGAGCCTCTGCCCCCCAAGGCTTCCACAGAGCGACCCCTCTGCACCCCACTGGGCCACCCAAGCCTCGGGACAGCCCCAGCCCAGGGCCAGTCGCGATGGCCCGAACCACCCCGCCCCTACCGCACGGAGCCCCGAGGCCGCCTCACACCAGCCCAGCCCCAGCCCCAGCCCATGCCCCCCGCCACCCGCCACCTCCCACCGCTCCGGCCCCACCACGACCGCCGAGCCGCTCACCCGGAGGAACCGTCCCAACCCGCTCCATGATAAACAGCCGCCACCAACCGTCGCGCGGCACTTATTGGAGAACGCCTTCTTCAAACCGACCAATGGAGAGAGCGAAACCGCCGGCTCCGGGCGGGGTCGGCGGGCGAGCGGAGTTGTGATTGGCTAACGGCGGGCAGGGGGGCGGTGACAACGCAGCGGGCGGAGCAAGGCCATGGGCGGGGCCTGAAGCGAGGGAAGCTCATTGGCTGCTGCCACGTCCATTAGACCTGGTTTCCACCAATCATGGTGCGCGGGGCGGGACGTGCTGAAGGCAGGTCCTGGTCGCGTCATGCCGTTGCCATGGCACGCCGTGCCTGACCGTGCCGTGCCCGACCGTGCCCCAGCACCTCCCACCTTGAATGCCGGAGCATTCCACACTACACCATGCCATGGAATGACATGCTAGGCCATGTCATGCCACATCATGCTGTGCCATGCCTTCTTGTGCCAAGTCATGCCACATCATGCTATGCCATGCCTCCTCGCGCCATGTCATGTTATGCCAGACTATATTGTTATTAAACTCCGGGAAATAAACTCTCCAACCAGAACTGCAGAATCAATGGGGTTGGAAAAGACCTTCAAGATTATCAGCTCCAACCGTTCCCAGCACTGCCAAGGCCACCACTGACCCATGGCACTGAGGGTGTGTGAACACTTGCAGGGACGGTGACTGCAGCCCTGCCCTGGGCAGCCTGTTCCAATGCCTGAGCACCCTCTGGGGCAGGAATTGTTCCTCAGCTCCATCTAAACCTGCCCTGGGGCAGCTTGAGGCCGTTTCCTCTTGTCCCATCCCTTGTTCCTTGGGAGCAGAGCCCAGCCCCTCCTGGCTCCATCCTCCTGTCAGGCAGTTGTAGGGAGCAACCAGGTCCCCTCTGAGCCTTCTCTTCTCCATCTGACCCCCCCAGGTCCCTCAGCCCTTCCCCATCACCCCTGTGCTCCAGGCCCTGCTCCAGCCCCATTGCCCTTCTCTGGCCCAGCTCCAGCCCCTCAATGTCTCGTAGTGAGGGTCCCAGAGCTGAACACAGGATTCGAGGTGCAGCCTCACCAGTGCCCAGTGCAGGGGCACAACCACTACCCTGGCCCTGCTGCCGCACTGGTGCTGATCCAGGCCAGGATGCTGGGGACTTCTTGGCTGCCTGGGCACAAGGTGCTCGTGATCAGCTCCATCGATCAGCACCCCCAGGTCCTTTTCTATGAGCAGCTTTCCAGCCACTCTGCCCCAGTGAACGACAGGGTAGAAAACAACATGACTTTATTGCAGCACCGGGTGCTGGAGGATTTCTCTGCCTGTCTCACACACCCAGAAGAGACAGTTCACAGCTTATGTACCTTTATTATATATGTACTTCTTATAATGCCCTGAAATGTCCACCCAATTCCCATTCCTCAAGTTAATGAGAATGTGGGCAGACAAGGCCATGGCACAGGCACTGTGAATTTGAGGAGTGGCCCCTGGAGGTCATGGAATCCTTGCCTCTATATGCAGTGAATTACTAATTTAATTCAGTATCACTTCCACAAGAGGCTTTAACATGGCAGGCCACACTATGCCACAGCATACTACAGGATGCCATGCAATGCTACACCATGTCACACCATGCTATGCCAGGCCATGCAGTGCCACACCACATCACACCATGCTATGCCAGGCCATATCAAAGCAGGACATGCCATGCCACACCACGTCCTGCAGTGCCGCAGCTGCAGTGGGAAACCCATCCAGCCACCCCCCGGCTGCAGGAAGATCCTGCTGGTGCCAGCCAAGCCCGCATGCTGTGGGGTGACGCCCACCCCCTAGGCATTGCACCCAGGCCTGGAGAGCCCAGAAAGCAGCTGAAACTGCAGGGTTTCTCCATCCATACACCACTCCCCACATGATTTCACCCCTGTGAGACATCAGTATGAGAAACCTTTTATTTCCACCTCCATTACCAACAAATTCCAGAGAACAAAACCACAATATTTCCAATAAACTATACAATAAGTTAAAAGCAAGAAGTGTTACACAATAAATAAGAACAAAACCACTGGATATACACAATAAATAAGTACAAATGGGGGTGGGTTGGGCCAACAGGGCCCAGAGATGCTATTTCACCTGAAATAGATGTAGAGGATGGGGGGTCCCACTGGGATTTGTACTTGGTACATACGGCCTGAGAACCAGCGACTGCCAGTTGGGTTGGGTTGGGAGCGGGGGCTCCTCAGTGCCTGCTCAGCTCATAAGTGGCGATGTTGACCTGGTCAGGCTGGTTGGTGATGCTGACGGGCTGGCGGGGCTGCAGGGAGGTGCAGATGAACCAGCCAGGGAAGGCAGCCGACTCAAAGCGCGTGGTGCCCTCGGTTGGGCTGTCCAGGCGGTAGAAGATGAAGCGGGTCAGCTCCACACTCTCAATGTCCCTCCTGACGTCAGCTTCCTACAACCGAGGGGTGAAATGGGATTCAGGGTGAGGTGGAGCCCCCAGACCCATCCAAAATGGTGCCAGCAGGACCACCCCCCCGCTCACCTCGAGCTGCAGCACGGGCTCAGCACCGCTCATCACACATGACATGTAGAGTTGGTAGCCCTTGATGCCCAGTGCCACTGGCACCCGCCCAGTCCCTGGGCCACCCTGTGATGACTGAGGACGGTACAGAGCGATGTTGAGCTTCACTGCAGAAAGAAGGAATGAGTTAAAGGGTGATTGTGGAGCTGTGGGAAGGCACCTCTGTGGCCCTGGAGACATTGGGTCTGTTTGGGGATGGGGACATTGGTCAGGACTGTGTCCCCTTACCCTTCCGCCCAGCAGAGGGTCCCTGCAGGTGCAGGGCTACCAGCTGAGTGGGTGACTCCAGCACGAAGCACTTCTGGTCAATATCAAGGATGTCGAAGGACTGGGAGCGGGTGTAGCGATAGATGGGTGCTCCAGCATAGCTGCCATTAATCCGCTGGAAGGAGACAGGCTCTGTGGGGAGGGAGACAGTCAGGGGGATGCTGATGATCCCCACTGCAAGAGCATCCCCCACGTGGGTTGACACCCTGACGTCACCCCCATACCAAAAATATCATCCAGGAAGTCCCCAAGGTCACTGTCAGCAAACTCCTTGTCTGCTGGTTTGGTCACAGCTGCCACAAGGACAGCAGCCTGGCGAAAGGTCCTGGCAGGGTGTCCCTTGGTCACTGTCACCTGGATGCCCACCCCAGGCGATGCCATTTCCAAGTCCAGTTGGGGTTTCTGGGGAGGAAAGGGGATGTGGGGTGAGAGCCCAGCTTCTCCACACAGGGGTCTCACTGTTTCCACCACACCAGTGTTACCTTCTGCAGGCAGAGGCAGTCAGGGCCATAAAATGTCTCCTCATTCAGGCTAAAAGGCAAAGGGAGATGGTGAAGTCAGGGCCACCACGGCGGCATCACATGCCCCACGTCCCCTCTGGCACGGCCATGCTTACCTGCTTCTCTCCAGTATGTCCAAATCGGGGACGAATGCCATCTCCAAGGCTGATTGCAAAACCTGGGGAGAGACCTGCCGGTACCTGTTGAGTGCTGCGGCACCCGGCTTCCTGCTCCTGCTTGTGCTGCCTGTGGCGTCGCTTGAGTGCTCTGTGAGCCTGATGTTGGTGTGGTGGGTTTTCAAGAGTCTCCGAAGGAAGTGCCGTCAGAGCGGGCTTTCCACCTTTCGCAATGCCTGGGTTTGCCCAGTTCCTCCAGAGAGACTGAGAGGTTCGGGGGGTGCCCCTGAGCAGCACTGTGGGGCTGAACGTGGGGTTGTGTGCATGAAAGAATGGGGGGATGCTTTGGGGTTGGGGTATGGAGCAGAGAGCAGGGCTGATACTCTGGGGCTGGTATGTGGGGCAGAGAACGGTTTCATGTCAACGTCTGGGGCCAGTGCTTGTGTGCCAGCCCTCAGTGGCTGGGCTGACCCAGCAGGGACTGCCCCAGCACCAGCCCCGTCCCCATCCCACTGTGATGACAACCACCCTCGTCAGGGCTGGAACTGCACTGCCCCGGAAGGGGCCAGTGGCGCAAGTGCTGCAGCTCCACCATTTCCCCACGGCTGCCTCCTACGCTGCCTTGGCCCACAGCACCAGCTGGGCTCTCCCCATCGCCCCTCCTGTCCACACCACCCCCATACCAGGACCATGCTGACCCCTTGGGCCCTTGGGCCCACCTGTACTACATGGAGGCCACGGCCTTTGTGGGCAGCGTGACTTTGAGGACACTCCTTGCCACCGCCTGGCAGCGCTCCCTGCTCTGCCACACACCCAGGCAGGGTGCTGGTGATTGCGCCACGCTGGATGTGCGTGGCTGGGCTTGCATGGCTGCGGGCTCTCGGTGTTTTCCTGGGACCTGTTTCACTTCCCCAACGTGCTGTCTGCACCCTGAGCTTCCAGGCAGATCAGGCTGGTGCTGCTGTGACGCACCCTGTAGGAAATGGCCAGCAAGGCCAGAACTCCCCAGGAGGCCCTGCTCCCAACCCAACTCTCTCACGCTGTGGGTACCGAGTACAACCCCTGTGCTTTCCCTCGCACATTGAAGTAGAAACAAGAAGCAGGTCAGAAAGCCGAGCAGACCAGGGCACACACAGAGGCTTCAGGATGAGTGCCTCCTGCACCGCCCTGCCTGTGCCCCTCTCTGCTGAGGCCTGCTGGCTGTCACTGTGCTGGGGTGCCCCAGCAGGCCAGAGCTCCCCTGGGCCATGCTGGGGTCCCACATGCTGTGGTGGGGGTTCCCAGCCTGTCTTGAGGTCCCCAGGCCAAACTGAGGGTCCCTGGGCTGGCCTGAGGTGCCCAGGTCATACCGAGGGTTTCTGGTCTGCACTGGGGTCCCCAGGTCATAGCAGGGCTCCCAGGCTGCACTGGCCTCCTCAGGCCATACTGAGGTCCACAGGCCGGACCAGCGCCCACAGGCTGTACTGGAGACCCCAGCCCATAGTGGAGTCTAGTGGCCGGACCAGGGCTCACAGGCCGTACTGGGGTCTCCAGGCTGTAGAGGGGCCCACAGGCCATACCGGGGTCCTCAAGCCATACCGGGATCTACAGGCCGGAGCGGGGCGCGAGGCCTGCGCCGGTAACTATGGCAACGGCGCCTCAACGGCTGCACAGGCCCCGCCCCGCCCTGCCCGCGGAGGCGGCTGCGCATGCGCCACCGGGTGGCCCTGCGGGGGCGTGGCGAAGGACGAAGTGGGGCGTGGCGACGCGGTGACGCAGAGCGCGGGGCGGGGCGGCGCGGGGCGGCAGCGGGCGGTTGAGGCCGCTGTCAGAGCCGGGGCCGCGGGCGGGGCGGACGGGTGTGCCGGTGAGGAGCGCGGCCGGGCCGGGCGGCGGGGCAGGACCGGGGCGCACCGGGGCGGGGCGGAGGCTGGGGCAGGACGGGAGCGGGGAGAGAGGCGGTGGGCGCGCGGGAGGGGGACGCGGCCGCCCCCCCCCCCGTGTCCTTGGTGCCGCCGCCCGGGCGCCGTGGGGCGTGGGGGGGGGGAGGGGGTTGTGGTTGGGAGGGGGGGGGGGCGGGATTGCCGCTAGATGGGCAGCCCGGGTGGCCAATGAGAAGGCGGCTCGGCCCTTCGCGCCGCTCCTATAGGGCGTGAGGGACGCGAAGCCCGGGTAGCGGTGTCGGGCGCTGATTGGTGGGCGCTGATTGGGGGCAGGTCTGGCGAGCGCGCGCTCGTGTGCGTGTGTATGCGCGCACGGTGGCGGGTCCCGCGGCCCCTTCCCTCGCCCCCACGTGCGGCCCCCCCCCGGAGCTCGGGCTCGGGGCGCTCCGGCTGCGGGCACCGGGAGGGGAGCTACCGCTTCCCGTAGCGCTGGATTCGGTCTCGGTTTAACCCCCCCCCCATAAAGGCGCTGCTGGGGGCTGGTATGGGGGGTTGCGGCCGCAGGAGGTCCAGTTTGGTGCCTTAACCTGCTCGAATGGCTCTTGCCTATCCGAGCCGCTAACCTGTGCTGAACGTCCCTGTTTGACCTCTCGGTGAAGTGTGGGCTGTGGTCCGGCTGCTGCTGTTGGGGCCCCGGGCTTCCTCTCCTCACCCCCTTTCAGCTACAGCTCCTGGCATTGGCTTCGTACTCCCATGTGACCCCCGTCTCCGTTATCTCAGACTCAGTTTCCTGTGTCCTTGCTCTTGGTGCACCAAGATTGACCTCAGAAATATCCCTTCTCTGAGCTTGCCCTGGTTTGCGGCATGGGCTCCTGCACCTTGGGATGCCAAAGTTCCTGTGAGAGCCCTCAAAGCCTGGCTGGTTCTGTGCATTTTGGGCCAAACCCTGGCATTATCCCCTCCTGTTTTCCAGAGAGGTCACCCGGACACTGCTGAGCCGCAGCACTGAAACTGGACACCAAAGCTGGAGCCACCGCCGGCGTTTTCATCTTAAAGCTTTCGTGCCTGTGCGCTGGCACCCAGTTTGGTTGGCTCTGTAAAATACCTGCGTGTGGTTTCCAGTTTAATCTGAGGAGGGAAAGGTGGGAAAACATCTATATTGCCACACTTGCTGTCCCGCACCAGCCGTCTGTTTCCTGCCTGTTATGGTTCTGGTTTGACTGTGGGCAGGAGCGGGCAGGCTGGGTGGAAAGCACAAGTGCTCTTCCCTTTTTCCTTTGGGTAAATCTATAAAGCACTTTGGGTGAATTAGAGTGATGCCAGGTCTTCCTCTGGCTCTTTGGACCAAACTCTTGTGTTTTGAGGCTAGAGGTGTAGCTGCTGCTATGCTGAGTAGCCAGAATTAACTTCTGCAAGACAGATCTGGCAGCCTGGCTAATGGAACACTGCTCATGAAGGTGTGTTTTATTTCTCCAGTTTGCTGCGAAACTTCACTTTAATCTGGTGAATGCACGATGGCTGCATTGACATTGGGCTGCTGCTCATTAAACTGGTTGGGGATATGAAAACCGGCCAGTTGGGTCACCTCCAGCTCAGGTCCTGCCTCTTATGGGAGGAGCTGGGTGGAAAGGGCAGCTCCAAGAAGAGTTGACTCCAAGTGCCCGTGCTTCCCCCAAGATGATTTTGCTCTAGCAGTTTCCCTTGGGCTGTGGCTGTTGGTTGGATGTGTGTAATGAGGAGCATGGCTGACCCACACCAAGAGCTGCATGGTGGACTTTGCTGGGGGACCCTTGAGAGGTTTCATGCTGACTCCAGGTTGCTTTTCTGGGTTCTCTGAGCAAGGAGAGCCCCTTTATGGGTCTTTTAACTGTGTTGGCCTTCTTGGGTCTGAGCTTTTAAGGAGAAGCGATGAAGTGCTCTGTCCTGGACCCCCAGCCCAAGTGCTTTGCACCACTGTACCTCTATTTTGCAAGGGGTCTTCCCTGTAGACTGTTTTTTCCCAGCTTTATCATGTTGCATGTAACACAAACTGTTGGGAAGAAAGCCTTGGCCAAGCAGAGTGGTTGTGGTGTGAGGAATGTGGCAAAAGTCAAAGCCAAGACCTGCTGAGGAGAGAGGAGAGTGGAAGAAGCTTCCATGCTGTGTCTGCGTGGTGAGGGCTGGCCTCGAGGAGCACACCCCACTAGACCCAGTCAGCTTGGTGGGAAGAGAAATGTGCCATTCAGCCTTAAAATCCAGCTGGTGACAAGAGTTTTCAGCACAGTGCTTTCAAGTGCTTATCTTTGAACTTGTCTGACGTCCCTGCAAGTGGGAGTTTGAGGGGCCAAAGTGTCCAGCCTCTGCTGGAATCTGAGTATTGTGGAGAGGATTTTCCTGTTTAAAAAAAAAAAAAAAAAGGAAAAGAGGATTCTCAGAGGAAGAATTAAAAAAATAGAAGAAATTGAAGAATTTCTTCATCAGGGACTGTAGTGATAGTACAAGGGGGAATCACAGAGTGATTTGCGTCGGAAAGGACCTTAAGATGATCCAGATCCAACCCCCTGCCACAGGCGAGGACGCCTAACACTAGACCATGTTGTCCAAGGCTCTATCCATGCTGGCCTTGAACACTGCCAGGGATGGAGCATTTATCACTTCTCTGGGCAACCTGTGCCAGCACCTCAGCACCCTCACAGTAAAGAACTTCTTTATATCTAACCTGAACTCCCCTGGTTTCAGTTAGGCATTTGTTCCCAAATGCTTCCTTTGAAGGCCAAAAACGAAAAGCAGGGTACTTTTGATATGCTTACTGCTATGTTAATATTTGAGGATGGAAGCAGCAGATTATGACTTGGCATGCTCCTTTCCTTGCACCAAAGGCTTTGGAGCAAACACACCACCGTGCAATGCAGTCCTGTAGCCTCCACAGATCTGAGCTGAGCATCCAGACTAATGAGGGGCTGGGATTAAACAGACTGAGTGAAGACTGAGATGAGCTCTTAGGCAGAAGTTCTTCCTTGTGAGGGTGCTGAGGCGCTGGCACAGGGTGCCCAGAGAAGCTGTGGCTGCCCCATCCCTGGCAGTGCTCAAGGGCAGGTTGGACACGGGCTTGGAGCAAGCTGCTCTAGTGGAAGGTGTCTCTGCCTGCGGCAGGGGTTAGAGCTGGAGGAGCTTTAAGGTCCCTTCAACCCAAAGATTTCCCTGGTTCTATGATAATACTTTATGGATTTATCATTTGAAGAAGGGTAGCTGTTGTTGGTTAGAAACTAAAGAGGAAAGCACCAGGGGAACCTGGTAACTTTCACTGCTAATCCAGTCTGCATTGCACCATCAGGGATGCTTTATGCAGGTGCTGATGCAAAAAAGGCTTAAGTGGTTATGATGTCCAGTGGCTTGTTTGAGGCTGGTGTTGGGTTTCTGCCAAGCAAATCTGCTTTTCCCTGTTGTGCCGGGGGGTGCCAGGGCCATGCTGGCATTGATGGGGGAGCAGCACAGCTGTGCCCAGCACCTTGGCCAGAAACTGTGTTTCCCATCCCTGGAATGGGGTGGATGGGTCAATCTGAATTAAAGACTGATCCTAAGCTCCGTTCTCTGTGCTCAGGGCTGATGAGGGGTGATGAGGAGGGGTGTTGGTCTCTGCTCTGTGCTCTCCTGCCCTCATTTCTAACCCACTTTTCCCTTCTCTCCCAACAGGAGCTTGTGTGAAGCGACAGGGCAAACATGCTTAACTTAAGGACTTGTGTGGCAAAGCTGAGGCCGTTGACGGCCTCACAGACTGTAAAGACAATTTCCCAACAGAGGCTGGCAGCACCCAGGACGTTTCAACAGATCCAGTGCTACAGTGCACCGGTGGCTGCTGAGCCTTTTTTGAGTGGGACTAGTTCAAACTACGTGGAGGAAATGTATTATGCTTGGCTGGAAAATCCCAAAAGTGTACATAAGGTAAGAAGCCCCCTGGCCAGGATCTTGCCTTCGCTTCTCTCTCTCTTTGTGTCGTGGGATCAGGTAAGTGCACGTGTCCCAAGGAGGATTGAGTTCAACTGGAGGGGCCGGATGGTTGTGGATCATCCTTCTGCCTTGCTTTGCCCGGAAGAAACATCAGTGATGCCTTGAGGAAGAACCAAGAGGAGTGTCTCTGTTCCAGAGGGAATGTCATGGGCTTGTGGAACGCAGGCAGTATCCTGGATTGCAAGTGGATACAAGGAATGGCTTCTTCTGGGAATCTACCTTTAATGAGCTGCTGCTGCTTCATTTCTTCCAGCTCTGATGGCTCACCACGGGCTTTATTCTGGGGGGGTGGGGGAGTCAGGGAGTGTATTCTCCACATCTCCACTGGTTGATTTTGTGTTTCAGGCATGTTTCATGTTTGTTATGTGTTGGGGTGGATGGGCTGTAGCTAAGCTTGACTTCGAGCTTGTGTATGAAGCCAGAGGGCTGATCTGCAGCCTTGGGAGGGGACTGGTCTGGTGGCCAGAGGGATTCTCACCAGCTGCTCCTGAACATAACATTGTAAAGCCAACCTGGCCATGGGCAGTATGTGCAGAGGGCTGTCTTGACCTCAATTACTGAAGCTCCTTCAGTGAGGTGAAGGCTCTTTGGCTTCTAGTCCACGTTTGAGGGCTCAGCTGGGAGGAAGATTTCTGAAACCTGACTGTTTTTTCCCCCATCCTCAGTGTTTCACAAGGAAAATGTTTCTCTGGTGACTAAGTCTCAGCATTACCCAGGGGATTTTTAAGACAGTTTCGTACATGTCCTGATGTAGAGCAGGGATTTTGTGTATTTAGTAGCATATGAGAAGTTTGTAGACCAGGACACAATGGTTAAATGAGCAGTCAGGGCTGAGTAAGGGATCTCATGCCCCAATGCCTGCATCAGCATTGAGTGTTTTTGATAGTACTGATCCCATGCATCCGAAGTGTGCAGCCTGTGGAGTGCTGTAAAGGTCTTAAGGTAGGATCAAAGCTGGATTTTCACAAAATGTTGACTTTATGCTTCTTTGGAGTAAATGGGTTGCTGAGCCGAGCAATACAAACTTGGAAAACACAAAGCATGTTGGTTTGGGTTGTGCCTTTTGTCAAATAGTGACTTGAAAGCTACCCAAGCACATGCAGGTGGTGCAATGCCATCTTTCAGAGGCAGGATATTGAATTAAAAGCCATGAATCGAAGTGCTGTAGAGAAGGTTACACCAGTCGTGTCCTGGCAACAGGCACAGTTGTGTTTTTGGCAACGAGGCTCCACAGTCTGATAATGGCTCTTTGATGTCTGGACCTGGCTCAGTCTTGAATGTTGCTCTGAGCAGATGTGTGGGTAAATACCAAGACTAACTGCGCACCTAGCTGGGAAGCGTATTTGGGTTGTGAGGCCAGGCCTCTGGGAGCTCTTCTGGCCTTGTCACCTCTCTAATGTAGCCCAAGTAGCTTCATCAGCTAGTCTGTAGGTAGACAGTGCTGGATAGGGCTCCTCATGCATGCTTGGCTGAAGAAGCTGGAGGAGAATTTCAGTTGCAAGGAACCTCTGGAGCTTCTGCCCTGGCATAGCTGGTTTGGAGGCAGCATCCAGCTTCGTGGCTAAAGCAGCTCCCTCCGGCCATTGTGTGGTGCAGTTTTGAGCACCTCCAAGGGTGGAGCTCCCACCACCTCCCCAGGGCCCTGGTCCCGTGTTAATGGTGAAGAACTGCAAATATGGGTTAGTCACCTCTGGAAATCCTCATCCCTTAAAGTGACTGTAAGTGCTCAGAGAGCAGTGCAGGAGTTGACATGAGATTTTTGCCCCCAGTGCTGCTGGGAATGGTTTGTGACAGGAGGAAAACCAGTGTGACAATGAAATGGGGTCTCATCATTACCAGGAAGTGAAGCTGACACTAGTAGTATAAAAAGCGAGTCCTTTGGGCTGCTTTACAAACAAAATCAAGCTTGCATCCTGCTTGTCAGAAAAGGTGTTGGACCAGGGAGATTTCACCGGGTGGTCTTTGAAGACTGCTTCCAACTCAAACCATTCTGATCCCATGAAATCCAGGTCCCGGTCCCAAAACTTCTGTTGGGGTTGCTACCTGAGCTGGCATGGACTTTGCTGTTGCTCCCTGATGTAGCTGTTGTCCAGGACTCATCTCACCTGGGTGTATCGCTCCTCGTTCCTGTGACCTTTACCAAGATCCCTTCCCAGCTCCTGCCTTTGCCCTGTTCTCCTCTCTGCACTTCTCCATGGCTCACTCTGTCCCCACTGGGACGCTGAGCTGCTATTTTGGGGTCAGGGTTGTGGCCAGCCCTGGTCCTGTGTTGGCTCTGGCGTGACGCTGAAGCAGCAGTGGAGTGTGACACCCTTTTCCTTGATAAGCACTGGCCTCCATCCTGTTAGGTGGAGGGTCAGACCCGGCTGTGGCTTATCTGTCCCCTGCATAGGGTAGGGACCGTCTACTCCCCATGCTGCTTTTGGCTGGTGAGGGCAAGACCTTCATCCAGGGAAGGGCTGGAGTTTCTTTGCTGTTGTCGTGAAGCCTGTGAGAGCGCCAGGCAGGCTGAGCAAAGTGAATTCGCTTCCTCTATGTACACACTGGGGGTTTAAACTTCAGGGGGTACTTGGGTGCTTGTTTAAAGCAGGAAAGATTAAAACCCAAAACAAGCTGGTTTAGGTTTTTTTTCTGGGTTCAGGCCTTCAGCTGACCTCTGGTTTCTGAGGCTGATGAGCAAGTATGAGCATCCTGCTGTGGGAGGAGCAGGCGAGGGTGCAGGCATCACTGCTGGAGGGCTGCTTGCTCCTGGGACCACTTCCCAAGGGAGCAGGAACACCCTCTTCCTGCCCCTGCTGTGCCAGCTCTGGTGCAGGCCTGGATGCTGGCGATGCGTGGCACAGCCCATGCTGCTGCTCAGGATCTTAAAGGTCTTTTCCAGCCTGGTTGATTCTGTGGAAGGGATGCATCCTTCCCCATAGGTATGTGCATCAAACAGTCTTTAATATGCCAGTGGTTTGATTTTGACACTGAAAGTGGGTTTATGGCGACAACACGTGTGGCCCAGCGTTGACAACACAATGTCAAGAGCCCACAGGCTGCGGTGAGGCCAGACCCTGGTAGTGCCTTTGCTGTGTCCTTTGCAGTTGTGCTTGCAATGGGCCCGGCCTGGGTTTGATAGGAGTCTCCTTGAGAGTTTGAACTGTTTGGGTTCGATACCTGTCTTCAGAAGCGAGGGCGATGGAAAATTGAAGTTTCTTGGTTGTGTTATGGTCCATATGTTTACGGACCAGGCAATGTGCAGAGCGCGAGCTGATCAATAGCTGCTTGACCCCCTCCTCAGCACAGGCTACTTGCTGTGACTTTGGTTCAGGCTTCTCCCAGCCTAAAGCTCTGAATGTTCCTCCTGTTCTCGCTGCTAAAGCAGGATGTGCGGCCTCATTCACTGCCCATGCAGAGCAGGTCCGCTCGGTGCTCTCTGTCCCCTGGAGTCCATGGCAGCAGAAAGGAGCCAGGGACCCATCCTAAGCTGGAGGTAGAGGCCATGTCTCCCTTGTGCACCTCCCAGCCTGGAGCAGCCCCAGCCCAGTTTGAGGCACCCAGCAGCGGATGGGAAATGTCACCCCTCTGCCCTGGCTGTGCGTGCCAGAGCTCTGAGGAAACGGCTTCTCCACACCCTTCTCCAGGAAGCAAGACTGAACGCAGTGAAAGATGCTGGGTTCATTTGGTGAGCTGTTCTGGGGCTGTTCTTGATGGAGAAGCCTGTGGTGAGCTCTGCTCTCAGAGCTGAGCTCAGGTTGCTTCTAAAGCCTGAACTCGGCTTTCTCCCATCCTGCTGGGAACGCTGGGCTGGCAAATGCCTTGTGCTGTGGCCATGGTGGGATGTGTGGCTGTAGGATGGTCTGAAAATGAGGGGAATTTGAGGTCTCTTTACCCAAAACGTATACAATACCCTATATATATGTGTGTGTGTGTGTGTATACATATACACACATATATATATAAGAGCCCAGGAGTGCTCACAGGGCTGCTGTGGGCACAGAGAGGGTTGGAGGGGAATAACCCAATGAGTTTTTTTGCTGCTGCTGCCTTCAGCAAGGGCTGGAGTAAGGCCTTGATAAAGCTGGGGCTGCTCAGCCTCTCCCAAGGGTACGAGAGCTCCAAAGGCACCTGCACTGGTCACCAGAAACCCCCGGGTGGCTCTTGAGTAGTCCTGAGTTCAAAACCACACCAGGGACTTGAAAGCTGATGTTTTCATGGTGCTTATCAGGGCCACAGTCCTCACAGGGTTGGCCTGGAATACTCTGTAATTAGGTTGGGCAATAAAGCATTTAGTGAAAGTGCCTGAACTGACCGAGCTGGTGCCACACCTTGTTTGGAGAGCTTAGAATGAGCTTTTTCTTTCAAAACAGAAGCAGATTGCATCTCCAAGGGGTTTATGTTGAATATCAGCAGGGGGGAGGTCACAAAGGCCTCCTGAATCCCTGCCTGTCCCCCCCCAGCACCACTGCCAGTGTCCTCCCTGGTCCAGCAAACGCTCTTTCTTGCCTGTCTTTTATTTTCCAGTACATTAAAGCAGCCTTAAACCCCCTGGCAAAGCAGCCAGCCAGATTTTCCTCCCTGTCCCAAGGGCACAGAGACCATCCTGGCATGTTTGCCCCTCCTGCCTGCCCCTTTGGGGGCACCTGTGACCCTGGAAAGGGGATGGCACTTGGGCTTCTCTTGCCAGGAGTCAGGATCATGTAAAAAGCAGCTCTTTTCTTAATGAACCTTCCTTTAGCAGCCAGCAATTGGAGCAGGGTCGGGTGTTTTCTATCTTTGCTGTTTGAGTGTTTTTTTTCCCTCTTTCCTTTTGGGAGCTATTATTTATCAGTTACGGTGCCAGATTATTCCAGATTTTATTTATGTTCCTTCAGCATGACCTGTTTCTAAATATATTCACCTTGTGCAAGTGTGTGATGGGGTGTCTGGGTAAATCTGGGCTAGAAATAGCTTCCTGGAGCATGTGATGGAGGAAGGGGGAGGGCTGATGTTCCTCTGGCAAAGGTCAGGTTTCCAGTCCCTGCCACCATACCAGGGGTGCAAAAGCTGCTTTTTCTGCCCCAAACCCCCACTGGAGTTGCTCTTGGGCTCTTTTTGATGTGATTTAAATGTGGTGGGGTTGACAGGGCAGTGCTTTGCCTGTCGCTGCATCATAGAACAGAATCAACCAGGTTGGAGAAGCCCTTTAAGCTCATCAAGTCCAACCATTCCCAGCACTGCCAAGGCCACCACTGACCCATGGCACTGAGGCCTTGTCTCAACTCTGTGTGAACACTTGCAGGGACGGTGACTGCAGCCCTGCCCTGGGCAGCCTGTTCCAATGCCTGAGCACCCTCTGGGGAAGGAATTCCCCTCAGCTCCATCTAAACCTGCCCTGGTGCAGCTTGAGGCCGTTTCCTCTTGTCCCGTCCCTTGTTCCTTGGGAGCAGAGCCCAGCCCCTCCTGGCTCCATCCTCCTCTCAGGCAGTTGTAGGGAGCGATCAGGTCCCCCCTGAGCCTTGTCTTCTCCATCTGACCCCCCCAGGTCCCTCAGCCCTTCCCCATCACACTTGTGCTCCAGGCCCTGCTCCAGCTCCATTGCCCTTCTCTGGCCCCGCTCCAGCACCATCACTGAGATTGGTTTGGTGCTCTCTACACATGAGGTTTGGGGCATGCAGGGTGCTGAGATTGGAGGAGAGACCCAGACAGGACCTGTTTGCTGTAGCTGCGGTCTCAGGTATATGCTGGGACATGAATGCTGCTTGCCTTGCCCTTGTACTTTGGGATCAGTCAGTGGCAGAGGTGAGAGCGTGACAGGAGGATGTGGCTTGGACTTTGCTCTGCTGGTCTCCTCTTTCCCAGGTCTCCTGCTGCCTCTCCCAGTAGACAGGTCAGCTTGGGTTTGGCCTAGGATGGTTCTGGGCTCTTCAGGCTGCTGGTTCAGGGTTGGACAGTATGGCATATGCTGGGTCTTGGGCCATTCAGACCATGAAAAAGAGGAAGAGGTGTATTTGATTACAGGGCAAAAGCATTTCAGAAAGTACTGTGGGTGTTCAGGGGGCAGTCTCCTGGAAAGCAGGAAACGAGAGCCTGGAGCCAGGCTGGGGCTTGTTGCTCTGAGTAGCAGTTTCAGGAGCCAAGGTGGGCAAAGGGTGTCACCATGTCCTGTCCCAAGCACTGCTGCCGAGGGAGGAGGGCTCTGGGGATGGTCTCATGCCAAAAGAGGTAACCCAGAGGGATGGGAGGAAGGATAATGGCATCAGTAGAATGGCAGGAGAGCTCTGGTGCTTTCTTGTTGAAGGCAGCAACTGCCTTCAGCAGCAGCTGTGTGAGCTGGGGTGCAGGGAGGAGGCAGCTCTGTCCCTGGGGGATTTTACTTCCTGCTTTGGCAATAGAGCTGAGACCCCTGTAACCCTGAGTGAGGAGGGTTTGGGTCCTGGATAATGACTCTGTCTCCTCTCTTCTTTCTCTTTTCCTAGTCATGGGACATCTTCTTTCGCAACGCCAATGCTGGAGCTGCTCCAGGCACTGCTTACCAAAGCCCCCCTCCACTCAGTACCAGCCTTTCCACGCTGACCCAGGCCCAGTTTCTGGGTCAGGCACAGCCCAACGTAGATAAACTGGTGGAGGATCATCTTGCAGTACAGTCTCTCATCAGGGCTTATCAGGTAAGGAGGCTGTGTGAGGAGGAGCCTGCCCTGTATATAGGGGCATGCAGTGGCACAGGTGGTCTGGGTTAGTGCAGGTGATGCATGTGTTTGGCATGGAGAGTATGCTGGATGCCTGCTGGGCTGCCTGGCTTTTAAGAGGAGCTGCTGATTTGTCTGGGCAGAAGCTTAGCTGGGGCTTTGGTGGACAATAGGAAGATTAAAGCTGTTGTCACCCAAACAGCAACTAGGATGCAGGGAAGGGGTGGTCTTGGTGGTTTGCTGGCTTCTGGAATGATGCTCCTGTGCTATGGGCCCCTGCCATGCTCAGCAGTGGTGTGGGACACCCATCCTGCTTCCCCTATGTTGCTGCAAGAACTTCTGAGGTCCCAAAATAAAAGTTCAGGAAACATCTCCTTGTGATTTACAACCTGGAGGAGAGCTGTGGTGCTGCTGGGCTGCAACTCAGACTGATGCTGCTGAAGTCAGCCTTCTGGGAGACACAAGTTTCAAGCAGGAAGGAAACATCTTCCGGCTAGGCGGTGGCCAGCAAGTATTTTAACTCGAGAGAACATTTAAATGTATTTCTTCATTTAGAAGTGTGATCCTGTCACCTCTGGTTACACTCCAGTTTGTCAAGTGTGGGGTCTCTCACCGGAGCTTTGACAAGAAGTGAACAAACCCGGGTGCTGTGGAGGAGTGCCCTGTTCCTGCAAAGGAGCACCTGCTGCAGGTCATGTTCCTGCTCAGATACGAGGAAATCCAGTGCATAGGGCCACAGGTTAAGGCAAGAACTGCAGCACTGGGCAAGTCCAGAGGTCTGCCCAGGCTTGGCCCTGCTCTCTGGTTTGAAGGTGCCCATGCCCTGCCTGCCTCCGGAGCTGAGGAGCTGACGTCAGTGCTGGGACACTCCCTGCTTTTCCATAGGGAGGGACCTGTTTGTAACAACCTACATCTATCCTTGTGACTGGTTCCATGGGAGGTGACCCTGCCGGCTCGCTCCAGCTCGGGTGGATCCTGGTGACCTGCTAGAGGCCACGCAGCTCTCAGCGGTGGAACAAGCGAGCAGATGCCAAGTTCAAACAACTGGAAGGAGCAGCTCCAAGTCAGCAATTTGAACACAAAACCTGTAACCATTTCTGCTTTCCCATCACTTCCTCAGTCTCTTGAGTGGCAGCACTGGGGCATGATTGCTCTTGGATGTATTTTTCTTCAGTGAGCAATGCAGCTCCCTTCCTACCCTGGTATCACTGTGGCAGCCCCTGTGCTGCAGTGGGGAAGTTCAGTGCAGTGTATGGAGGTATGAAAGAGTAGGAAGGCAGGAGGAAGTGCTGCCTGTGATGGGGAACATACTTAAAACAGCAGGCAATTACTTCTTAATTGGATGAACTGGATGCATCCTCTCCATGCTGGCTGTAGCCAGGTCTCCTGTTTGGGTCATTGGAGGGTACAGTTTCTTTTTCTTCCTTTGTTGTCTGTGTACCTGAGGAAACCCTTCCTGTTACTCTTCATGTCCTTAGCCAAGTTCAGCTCCAGCTGCTCCTTGGTTTTCCTGAACCAATCCCTGCCCTCCCAGGCCATGTCCCTGTAATCTCCCCAAGATGTGTATCGCTGCCTCCACTGCCTGTGCATCTTCCTGTTGGGTTTTAGTTTGCCTCAGAGGTCTTGACTTCACTTAGCTGGCCTCCTGCCTCCCCTGGCCAACTTCTTGCATGTCAGGACTGGGAGCTCTTGCGGCCTAAGAACTATGTCACTCTCATTCACCCCTTTGGCTCTGAGGGCAGTGTCCCAAGGGATCCCACGCACTAGCACCAGCCGAAAGTTTGCCTTCCTAAGGTTCAGGGTCCTGACTCTGTCCTGTCCTATACCCCTCAAGATTGAGAGTTCCACCAGGGTGGGATTGCTGCAGCCTGGGCTACCCCTAGTTTTGTTCACTAATGCAGAAGAACTCATTGAAGAGGTCAACAAGTCCAGCATTGCCTCTCCCCTGGTCAGGCTCTCTAGTGTCTCTACTAAGAAATTGCCCTCAGCCCTCTCCAGTAGTTTCCTGGATTGCTTTTCTGTCAGCTGTGTGGGTGGTTGAAGTCCCCAGTCAGGGTCAGAGCCTGCAAGCGTGATGCTTCCTGCAGGTATCTGCTGTGTGCTTGTTTTGGGTTGGGGGCTAAGAGGCTTGCGTTGCATGTGGAGAATAACAACCAGCATGGCTCCTAGGGGGGAAGAGACCTCTTTGCTGTCACACCAATCTGAGCGTTTGTTGCGCACCTGCAAACTGTTGAGTCGACCTCAGAGCCACTGGGTACCCCGAGCTCAAAGCTCTTTGCTGGATAAAGTGCTCTCCTGGTCCTGGTGAGAGCATCCTGGCCATGGGAAACAATGCGCTGAGCATGTGTCCTGCCAGCTGGGAGATGATGGGCCAGCCCCATGCTTTGTTGCAAGACAGACAAGCAAACAGTTCTCAGACAAAGCTGGCCTAGAAGAGGAGCTTTCCATGTGGCCAGCAGTGCTCAGGGGCACGTTGTCATCTGGCCCTGCAGGGAGCAGGGCAGGGGATCAGTGCTTTCTTAGCAGTTTGCCTTAATGCTGATGGCTGGTTTCAGGCTCTGGCTGGCAAAACCGCAAAAACCCTTTCCTCTGGGGATACTCTGGATAGGAATGCCTCTGTGGTAAAGGAAAGTCAGATCAGTATGCGTGGTTTGTACTAGAGGTTTAGTAATCCTCTTGTATGCAAGTGCCTATTCTAAATGGCAACAGGGTTGATGGCTGGAAGCATCGTTCCCACAGCTTAAGGGCAGCACCGCAACCAGCACCATGGCAGTCGTGTTTCCTGGCCCGCTCCCAGCTGAGCTGAGCCTGAAGCTTCCAGAGCAGGAGCTGTCAAGAAATAAGCTGTGACGTGCCAACTGAAGAGGGCTGCTGCCGAGATAAATGGAGTTTGCCCGGTGAGATGTGCTGAGGTCCAGCTGCGGGCACTTTCTCTTGTGAAAGGAAAAGCAAACCTCCTTACCTCTGTGGCTCCCGATGTGAATTCAGACCCAGGTGGTGACTCCTGGCCTGGCTGCTGCCACCAGGAGCCATCGAGGCTCTCCTGCTGCCAGAGCAATTTGGTATTTCAGCACCTGCCACTTCCCAGGAGAGTCCTCCTGGTCCTGCTGTAGGGTCATCTCTCCAAAAGGATGCTGTGAGCTGCTGGCCTCTAGCAGCACAGACAGGCACATGTGCTTCAGGCGCCTTTCTGGAGCTGCTGCTGCTGGCAATACTGGTTTCCTTTGCTGTGTTGGCAAGAGAGCACCTCGATCTGCCAAAATCTGGAAAATGGACTCTGCAGTTGCTACGATCAGGAAGAAACCGCTGGTGTGGAGTTACTGCATCTGTAGAGAGGAGGTGCTCAGCTTGGACACAGGAAAAGTGGTGGGAGACCCTTGGACCTCAGTTCTGGAAGGTCTCTGCTGTGGAGGAGATTGCCTTCCCCATGGCTTCAGGCAAAGCAGAGCAGTCCTTGAAGCTGGTGGTACTCACACCTATGTGCTGCCGTTGAAAGTAAACCAACCTTCTCCAGGCTTTAGTTGCAGCCAGAAGTTGGGGTGGCTCTGCAGCAAACGTAGAGGGAAACTGCATGCCTTTTATTTTTATTGTAAGGTATGTTTCTGCAATTAACATGTGTTAATGACTAATCTGTGTTGTTGCTTCCAGGTCAGGGGTCATCACATTGCAAAGCTTGATCCTCTTGGCATTAGTTGTGTAAATTTTGATGATGCGCCAGTAACTGTTTCTTCAAACGTTGGTGAGAATTACTCTGCAAATTTGTTCTAATGTAATTTAACTTTTTTACCCCTCCCCTCTTTTGTTTTTCTCCCTTTCCCCTCTCCCTCTTGGTACCTGTTCTCCTTTCCATTCCTGGCTCATTTCATAGATTCGAGGGCATCATGTAGCACAACTCGACCCACTGGGCATCTTGGATGCAGATCTGGACTCCTCCCTTCCAGCCGATATTATCACATCCACAGACAAATTGGGTGAGGGCTTTGAGAGCAGTTAGTGCTGCATTGCTTGAGCTCCTCTCTCTTTCATAGCTTTGTAGGTAGATTGCTTCATCAGTAAGGGGGGAAAGGTCTTAAGTTTCCTTAGTAATGATCACTCTAAATTTACAGTCAGTCAGCTGCTGCGGAGCAGTTCTGCCCCCATCCGGCCGCCCTGCCAAACGGCTCCTGTGCCAAAACGCTATTGCTCGGCTCAGGTTCCTCCTCCAGTGGGTGCCAATTAACTGTCATTGAACTCACTCCTCCAGGAGTGGAAGCCATTGCATCCTCTGGAATTGCCAGACAGAGAGGCTTTGTGCTGGTGAGAGCTGGAGGTCTGTTCCCTCAGCTCCTTGCTGCTCTTGGGGGCCCCCGAGAGCCAGGGGAATGGGGCTGAGAAGCGCCTCTTGGTGTGCTCCTGCGGCAATGCCTTGCCCTCCTTCGCTCCCAGCTTGCCACAGCATCTGTAAATCCTGCAATTGCCCCCTTTTTCCAAGACTGAGCCCTGCCAGTGATCATAACAAGGAAGCTTTGGGATGCATTCCCATCCGAGTAGGGAGGTGGAGATCCCGATGCCTTTGAGCGAAAGATGCATGAGTGTTGCACAGAAACGTGTGTGGTGCCTAGGATTTGGAATCCTAATCTGGAAGTGCTTAAACTCAGAGCCTCTCAACGTGCTTTACACTTGATCTCTGTAGTACGCTGCCGTTCTTTTAGCTAGAGCGAGGTTGTGGCGCTGAGCTCTGTCACCTTGCTGGTGCTTTCCAAGGGTCGTCACCCTGGCACTACAAGCGCTCGAGAGGCATGCTTCTAACTTAGAGTAGAGCAGCAGTAATGACTACTAACCTCGCACAACTGAAACAGCTGATCAGAGCGCACGGTGCATGTAAACCACTTTGATTCCTTGTTCAGCTGCCAGCACAGGGACACCAGCCCTGGACCTGCTGGCCCTTCCTGCAGGATTACATGTGCTGCGAGTGGGAGGCAAAAAGTAGGTTTTGGTTGTCCCAGCTTGATGGATGATGGGGAAGCTGCTTCATCCTGAGGTCTGGATTTCTGACGTGCTTGTCCCGAGGCCCAAGCTCTGGCTGCGCCTCAGGAGCCAGCTGGCTCTGAGCTGGAGCAAGCCCTATGCCTGTGAGATTTTGATTGGAATTGTGGGGGGAGATGATGGCCATGAACTCAGATGCAGGAGAGGGCACAAGTACTTGTAGCTGGCACTGCAGTGGGAGCAGGGAGATGTTTGTAGGTGACTTTGAAGCCGTTCCCAGTGGCTGGTCAGAGGAAAGAGTGAGGAGACTCTTTTCTAGTTCATGGCTTTTGGCCTGTGCAGTGGGTGCTACAGTCCTGAAGCAGAGCAGTAGAGGAGAGCTCTGAAGCCCTGTGCCTGGTAGACATGTTTTCCTTTTGAGAGGAGGGTATGCATGAACCCAGAGCTGGACAGCTGCAAGTTGTTGCAGCAACTTCTCCCTCATGAGAAAAGGGACCCTCAGGGTGGTCTCAGGAGAGTGCAGTAGAAGGGGAGAATCCCTTCCCTTGACCTGCTGCTCATGCTCTGGGGATGCAACTCAGCACATGGTGGGGTTTCTGAGCTGCAAGTGCACATTGCCAGCTCATGTACAATTTGTCACCCACCAGCATCTCCAGGTCCTTCTCTACGAGGCTGATATCCATCCATCCATCCATCCATCCATCCATCCATCCATCCATCCATCCATCCATCCATCCCCCCAGTCTGTGCTGGGACTGGGGATTGCCCCAACCCTTGCACTTGGCCTTGTTGGAACTCATAGGGGCCATGGACTTCAACAGGAGCCCACTCCTCCAGCCTCTCCTGGTCCTGTGGAAGGCATCCCTTCCCTCTAGTGTATTAACTGCATGACTCAGCTTAGTGTCACCTGTGGCCTGGCTGAGGTGCTCTCAGTCTCACTGTCCATGCCATCGATGAAGATATTAAACTGCATTGGTCCCATTACGGACCCTTGAGGGACACTACTCCTTACTGGTTTCCGCTTAGATGTTGAACTTACGGGGCTGCTTCAGTAGGGAAAGTCACTTGACAGGGCTTTCCTTCTGCTTTGTCCATGTGGTTATTCTGAAGCAGGGTGTGCTCCAGCAGCATCTTTGCTTCAGAGGAAGAAGAGCCCAGGGCCCAAAGGAACCCAAGTGCAGGTCCTCCTGCGCAGCCCCAGCTGCAGAGCTGAGCTCAAGCATCATTGCAGCTGGAACAGGATCTGGGTGAAGTGGAATGAGCTCCATTTCTCCTGCTCCCCCAGGGCGAGTGGTCATGAGACCAGCAGCGTGACTCAGCCCAGCTCACCAGGGTGGGAAGTGTTCAGGCATGGCCTGTGTGTAGGGTCGGCTGGAAGAGAATCTCAGTCTGTGATCAGTGTGTCTGAGCCAGGCATAAAGTTTAATTCCCATTTCTTTGTGTCTTCCATACTAACATACCTGTCACTGCTGCTCCTGGTGTTGATTTAATTGCCAGGAATCCATGAATTCATAGGAAATAATGAGCCCTGGGCACAAGCTGTGCTGCTGTCAGTCTCTAGCTCATGTTGGGGTTGTGTCCCATGGTAAGACCCCATACTCAAATGGCTGTGTCTAATCAAAGGAGGCTTTATTATCTTGCTGTAAGTATGATTTATACTGAATAGACTTTCCCCTGGTATCCTTATCTTGGAAAACCTCAACTGATCAGTCTTAAAATACAGTTTGGCAAACATAGCTTGCAACCAGTGCTCAGCAGGAGGGGAGGAAAGCGGTGCTGGTGCAGAGTGTGGGCACAGCTCCAGCCAGCCTAGCATTGGGTGTTGCTGGCGTGTGGCAGAGAAAGCCGATTTCTAGCAGATCCTTCTGGCTGTTTTTTCCTTTGAAAGAGTATTTCTTAACACTTGACAGAGCAGTTAATAACAGGAGTGGTTTTGAAACTTAGAAATAATCTTGTTTCTGAGCAGTGAAATCCTTAAAGGTCAGCTTTTGTGGTGTGAGCTCTGCTGCCAACAGCCTAAACCATGGCCAGGCAGTGCTGTAATTCAAAGGAGTTGCATGATTAATCTCAGAAATTGATCTTTCTTCTCAATTGCCTTTTGTTTAGTAACTGGTTTGTGTCTGGTTTCAAGCTCTCTTTGGATTTAGCAGTGAGCTTTGGAGAAAATGTAAGGGAGAGGAAAAGAAAGGTGGATTGGGGTACTTGGCCTGAGGAGTGGTGGGGCTGGAGCCACCAAACAGCTCTTTCTCTTGTCTTTTCTGTTTAAAAACCAAAGTAATCTCATCCTGGTCTTCTGCAGCTGATCTGGCATGGTAAGTGGTGCGAAACAAGGATGAGATGACTGCAGAAACTTGATGTGACCTGTCCAAAGAAATAACACCTTACCATGCTGAAATGCAGGTGGTGCTTGGAAAGCGGCGTGTGTCTGAGTGTCCGTCCATGGAAGGCAGCTGCTCCTGCCTCTTGCCCAGGGAGATTGATGGAAATTGTCCTCCAGCTCGGGAGGACCCAGGCAAGCCCCTGCAGGAGTTTTGCTGGGAGCGCTGCCATCTGCCCTGACCAGTTTTGTGACCTTGCTCACCAAAGGTCTCACCCGAACATGAAATTTTCCCCTCCAACCAAAGGAGGAGTGTGTCCAGAGCCCTTCTTGTAACTTGAGTGAGACTGGGGCACTTGGGTCACCCATGCAGCTCTGCAGATGGCACACTCAGGAAACACAGTGTGGTGTGTGCCTGCCTTCTGTGCCGTGGTCTTTCTCCTGAACACCCTGATCCCCTTCCTGATCTCCCCTCCTGATCCAAGGAGGCAGCAGAGCCTCCTTGGGTTGATCGTGAAATCCTCCTTGGAGCAGATGCTGGTGGGAAGCAGCCCATGCGCTGCAGAAGATGATGCTCCCCTGGGTGCAGCTTGGCAGAAGGATGTCTTGATGGTAGGAGGTGGAGATGCTGTGATGGGCAGAGGGAGAGGAGATCTCAAACCATGCAGCTCAACTGCTCCCCAGTGTCTGATGCCCCCTTTTCCCTCCCTGCTCCTCCCTCCTCTTGCCAGACTTTCCACAGGGATTTCTTTTTCCGCCTAGCGCATAGTCATCCTCATCCCAACCTTTTGCCTCTCTTGGTTTCTGACTGTATTTGAAACACTGTAATTTGTTGACTTGTGCTTTCCATGACTAGTTTTCACAGTTATAGGGTTTTTTACTAACTTTGACTGCGTCTCTCTATCTTCTCCCTTTCTGCACCCCCCTCCCTGCCCACCCCAGACCTCGCAGTGTTCAAGGAGCGGCTGAGAGTGTTAACAGTAGGAGGTATGCAATTAATGAGCCTTTAACCCTCTGGAGTGCAGGACTCTCTTTGAATAGGTTATTCTGGGCATGAACCAAGCCGGTGACCGGACCCCTCCTCTCTCGCACCACTCTTGAGTTTTGGAATGTGTTTATTTTTCATTTGTCCCGCTACAAGCCATGATGTAGGTGCTTGGTTAGCGATGCTTCACCTGTAGAGACCCTGGTAGAGCCCCTCGCTGGCCTTTCCCATGCTGTGTTTGCATGCCTGGCTTGCTAGAGCACACATTTTGGTGTGTCCCGAGCCTTCCCCTCATGTGGTGGTAGTGCTGCTTATAAATACAGAGCGCTGTCAGGAAAGCTGTCAGGCTGCAGTAAAGCAGAAGCAGAGATGCTCAGAACCCTGAAAACTCTTTGTAAAATCTGATACCCCCCAAAGCGTGCCTGAGTCTTCAAACTGGCATGGCAGAGGCAGCTGAAGCCCTGTGCCGTGGCGCTGGGAGCCACAGCAAATTCCTGAGGCTTCCCTGAAACCTCCAGCCAAGCCGTTTACCTGGGATGCGCCATGCTAATGCTGCCTCTCTCCAGGACTTGTTTGGGTTGGAACTGCAGAGAAGTCCTGGAGACATGGGGCCAATCGCTCAGCTCCTGCCACTGCAGTTCAGTGCTCCCAGGCACGGCTCCAGAGTTGAGCTCCCCACGGCATGCTTTAATTCCTTCCCCTGCGACTAGCAGCGTGCAGGAGGGTGATACTGGGCGAAGGATGGATGGATGGCAGCAGCAACCAGGGAAACCTCCACTCCAGGCTTGCCGTGGCTGTTCCCAGGCTCCAGCAAGCACCGTCCTCCAGGCTGCACAGGGACAGGACATGGACAGCTCCATCTCCAGCTCATCCTCTGTTTTTGACAGAGCAAGGGACAGAGTCTTTTAAGATTAAGTTCAAGGAGGGCCAGTTCTGGAGGGGCCAGGTTTTGCCTCCCTTTGCCCAGAGGAAGGTGGGTTCTGCTGCCTTGCAGTGTTTAAGGGCTGGTATCCCCTGTACTCTCCCATAAAGAGACCCCAGCTGGGGCATTTGGGCTGGTTTAGGGGAGCTGGAGGAGCAGTGGTGGCTGCCTCCTCTGTGGCTCCTGCCCTGGGTTAGGAAACACCTTGAGCCCTGGCTCCATTGAGAGTTTGGGAGGGATGAACAGGAGCCCGAGAGGCAGCTCTGCGCATCCACCCCCCTTCCAGCCCAGCTCCTGCTGCAGGAGGGTCTTGGGACTTCCCAGTCTCCTGCCCAGCTCTGCTTTTGCCTCACTGCATTGGTTCAGTGAGCTCAGGGTCCCTCCTCCTCCATGCCTCAGTTTCCCCAGAGACAATCCTGAGTTTTGGTGGGCGCTGAGGCACCTCCAATGGCTCTGGGGGACCATGGAGCTGTGCCGGGCCCTGACAGGGACCAGCTGTGGGTGATGGTGCTGGGGCTCATCTGCAGCTCCAGACCCTGATGTTGCGCTCTGTGTCCTGCTCCAGGCACAGCCCGTCTCCCACAGTGCCGTGTGCCATGAGCAGGAGCCGCCTATGAACCACAAGGTGACAACCCCAAAAAGGATGGGGTTTGCTGAACAGAGCTAGGTTAAACCCCTAATTAAAAGGCTGTTAATTGGGGTGAAGAAGTATTTGGGCAGCAGAATGCCCGCGGGGCCGGCTGGCTGCCCTGCTCCCAGTGAGCTATTCAGGAGAGTCCGTTGCAGAACCCTGATGCCGCGTTCTTTCTCTCGCTTCTCTTTCTCTCCCTCTTTGGGGTTTGTCTGTTTTAACTGTTTCCTTCTCCATGTTGACTCTTCCTTTTTAATTCCCACCATGTGGCGACACCTCCGTTGTGTTCGGTGCCTCCTCAATTCCTGTTTCTTTTCTCTTCCTTTCTGTTATAATTTGTGGTGTATTTTTTCTGTTCTTGGGGCTACAAAACTTCCTGACTCTCACCCTGGATTTTAATTGCTGATTTACATGCATATATATATTGCTTTGTGTTTTGTTTCCTGCATTACCTTTCATAATAATTTTGTGGTTCTGTGCTTAATGTCTTTTGGTTTAATTACGGCTTTTTATCCATATAAACCTCCTTCATGCTTATTTTTGGTTTTATGCTGCTTTTTTTTTGTCCCTTCCCCACCTCTCCCAATTGCACCTGGTACCTGTGTGATGGTGTCCCCCCATCCCCCTTCCTTCCTTCTCTCTCTTGCTTTTGCTTGTCCCACCTATGGAAAACCCTGCAGGCTTTTACGGGCTGGATGAATCTGACCTCGACAAGGTATTCCACCTGCCCACAACCACTTTCATCGGGGGAAATGAATCGGCTCTTCCACTCCGGGAAATCATCCGTCGGCTGGAGGTGAGGAGGCCTGGCGGGGGGTCTGTGTGGGACCTGTTTGTACCGGGGCAGAGCAGTTGCTTTTTGAAGGTCCTGGGCCCTGCTGCTGCCCACAGCCTGCGCCAACCGGCACATGTTGAGCTTTGCAGGCTGGGAGCTGTTCCTCAGCACTTGCCCCACTCGTAGCAGCTGCCCAGTGTTACCTGCTCATCTGTGATCACCTGCAGCTTCATGCTGCATTGGGGCCACATGTTTGGTCTACCCAAGGTGGAGCAAAGCCCAGGACACTCAATACTGCATTTTTGGCAACCTCTCCAGCTGTGTTTTCCAGTTGAACACAGCAAATGGTGCTGGTAGAGCACAGAAGCGGCTGGAAGCAGGGATACTACCCCTCCATATGCTGCAGTAGTTCTGCTGCCCTCCATGGTGGCCCCTTAGAGGGGCTTGGGGCAGGAGCAGCTCCACCCTGGTGCTGGGGCTTCCAGGTCTTGCAGCCAGTTTCCCCTTTCTTGCCAAATTCCATAGCCTGCTCTGACAGGTCTGCAAGCACAGACTGCTCCCAGACAAGCTGCAGGCTTACTCACATGGTCTCTGCTGAGACAGGTTGACCTTGGGAGAAGAAAAGCTGCATCAACATGTTAGATAAGCTACAAGAACAGGCTACTTATTTGTTGGGGGAGGTTTTGCTGATTCTGTTTCTGCCATATGAATTGAAGTTCTGGACCTGGTTATAGCTGATGCCACTGAGAAGGAAAAATCTCGCTTCTGATGTGGATGTAAAGGACTTGAGGGTCTGATCCAGGGCCCCCTGGGGAAAGGGAATTAAACATTTTGATGCTGGGTCATGTGTAAGGTCCGAGCAGCCCCACAGTACCCCAGGATGTCCCCTGCAGTATCCCCCTTCCTGGGAAAACAGCTCAAACCAGGCTCCCCAAACAGGGCTAATACCCAGGCTGGGTGCCAGGGTCCCCCCCGGCTGCTGTCCCAGGCAGCACTCACTGGTGTTGGGGCAGCTCCTTGTGGATGCCAGGCAGAGGGTTCATGTCCCCACTGGTGCAGGAGGCTTTGTCTTGCTGAAAGGTTAAAGAGTGGAATGAAGGAGTCCGTGGCCCCGTGGCCTGATACAATGCCCCACGTGCCTGTTTTTGCAGGGGGTGAGTTGGCACTAAAGCTCTGGCTGTTCTCTCACAGCCCTTCTCCTTCTGTGGCGCAGATGGCCTACTGCCAGCACATTGGCGTGGAGTTCATGTTTATCAACGACCTGGAGCAGTGCCAGTGGATCCGGCGGAAGTTTGAGACTCCGGGCATCATGCAGTTCACCAACGAAGAGAAGCGCACGCTGCTGGCCAGGCTGGTCCGCTCCACCAGGTACCCGGGGGGGCTTCACCTTCTCTTTATCTTCCCTTGCTCCCAGCTGGAGCAATGTGGTCACCGCCTGAGTCACGTCTTGACGTCGCCTGTCATGGTTGGCTTGCTCAGCAGGATGACGCCAGCGAGCTGCTGGGGCTGGCAGGCTGACCCTGGAAGAAAAGGTCTAAAAATAAGGTTTAAGTGCAGCACAGGGTGGGGGGATGGGCAGGCCTGCTTAAGCATCACTTGGTGCTGTGGCTCCCTTGGTGCAGTCCCTGTCCTTTCCCTGGTTTCTGCCCTGTAGCCCTGGCACTGAACCCTCTGTCCCTTTGCCTCCAGGTTTGAGGAGTTCCTCCATCGGAAATGGTCTTCAGAGAAACGTTTTGGCCTGGAGGGCTGTGAAGTGCTGATCCCAGCCTTAAAGACCATTATTGATAAGTCGAGTGAGAAGGGAGTGGATTATGTTATCATGGGGATGCCCCACAGGTAACCCTGCCTTTCTTCACAGCTGTGCTTGAGGCACTGAAGAGGGGGCCGCTGCCAGGGTTCGGTACTGGGGGGCACACTGGTTTCTGCCATTACTGAACTGGTCTTGCTGGTGGTGACCCTCAGCTGGAGAGCTCAGGGCTTGCCTTCTCTCTGCTCATCGTGGTGGTTTCAGCTTCAGCTTGTTTATCACCTTCTCTGGAGGGGGGCGGTGGCTCGAGCAGCAGTGCTGTGTTCATGCAGTGTTTGGTGGCTGGTCCAGCCCTGAGCTGAGGGGTCTGCAGTCCCCACCTCGGGAATCCCCTCCTCCAGTGACCCTAGAACTGTGACACAGCCTCCATGTGATGACAGATCACTGTCAGCATTTGGTACCAGGCTGGCACTGCTGGTTGCCAACAACAGTCTTGCTTTTGCAGGGGCCGCCTCAATGTTCTTGCCAATGTGATAAGGAAAGAGCTGGAGCAGATCTTCTGCCAGTTTGACTCCAAGCTGGAAGCTGCTGATGAAGTGAGTCTCCTCTGCCCATAGGGATTTGCTGTCGCCTGGCCCTGTGTGGTCCCCAGGGGCTATGACTGCAGAGTGAGCTGGATTGTCGGTGCCAGCACTGGTCTGTCCTTGCCTGTCCTGGGTGTGACGTGTGCCCTGGCTGCTGCTGGTGTCTCCAGCAGCTCTCCATAGGCATAAAACAGTGCAACAGGATGAGGGGAAGGTGGCCAGGAGCAGAGGCTGACTTGTACCCTTGGGCTCTAAAGCAGCTCCAAAAGCCCCAGTGCTCAAATCACTTGTGCTGCAGGGTCTGTGACTGCAGTGCATTCATATCCCAAAGCTTCCAGCATTGTAAGCTGGTATAATTTGGCTTTTGGAAAACTGGCCTGAGCTGACTTCATCCTGCTGTGCCCTTCAGGTGGGGTTTTGAGGTGAGAAAGCAGCAGCCTGGGGTGTCGAGGTGCCTTGACTGGGAACAGCAGCAATACTGCGAGTGGTACCAGTGCTGGCTGTACTGCCACAGTGTGGGCAGAGCTGGGGGGAGAGTTACCTGTTTTCCAGTGTCTTCCCCAGTGCACCACACTTCTTGCCCTGTACCTTTGACCTTACCTAGATAGGCTTGATGCATGTCTGAGGTTTGTTGGTGGCCTGGCACCTGGAATGAGCTCCTTTTGCTTTGCTGGGTGCCAGGTCAGCTCCTGAAGTGAGTGCCTGCTGCTTTCTGCCAGGACCTCCAGGAAAGGTCCCTTTTTCCAGCCCCTGGGGTCAGTGCTACACTGTTTGAGGTCTCCTTCCATGCCCCAAAAGCCACTTATGTTCCTGGGGGTGACTCCTCTCCTGTCCATCAGGGCTCTGGTGATGTGAAGTACCACCTGGGAATGTACCACCGTCGGATTAACCGCGTCACTGACAGGAACATTACCCTTTCCTTGGTGGCCAATCCTTCTCACCTGGAAGCAGCTGATCCCGTTGTTCAAGGCAAGACAAAAGCAGAGCAGTTTTACTGTGGGGACACGGAAGGCAAGAAGGTGAGTGGTGCTGAAGCACCCACAGTGAAGTGGCCTGGGCTGGATGGGGTTTGGTTGGAGGCAGGCTAGAGGGAAAGTGAAAAAAAACCCAGCTGGGTTTGGTTGCTGTGCCCCTTTCCCTGCCATCACCCTGACTTTGCTCCCCCATCCTTCCCCACTGTCTTTGGGGATAACTTTGGTAAGGGCTCACCCATCCTGAGCTTCCATCGCCGCCTCCTCCAATGCTGAGCTCAGCTCTGCTGCGGGGAGTGGCAAACGCCCAAACCCCTGGTTGGAAAATGGAAATGAGGGGTGCGTCCAAAAGCCAACCTGAGTATCACATCCTGGGGGACTCTGCAGTAGGAACCTCAAGCTGAAAGATCTCAACGTGACCAGGGATAACCATTCCTGAGGCTGGGGAAGCTGGAGCTGGCAGCAGGAGGCAGCTCTGCACCCAGGGAAGGTGGTGGTGGGGGGTTATTTGTGGTCTGATTCATCACAGACCTGTCTTCAACACCAAGAAGTGGAAAGGTGAGATCAAAAGAGCTTCCCTTCCTCCTACACCCCAAGGGCCACCCCAAGGGCTGGATATAAATAGACAAGTTCTGTCCTCGTCTGGCAAGCAGTGTCCTCAGCCAGCCTCTGGGTACCAGAGCAAAAGTAATGTCACCGGAGCTGGAGTAAGCCATTGCCCAAATGGCTTCTGCCCAAAGCTCTTCTGGAGATAAAGCGTGGTGAAAAGAGGCAATTTTTTTGTTTTCCCCCAGTTAAAGGCTTTGCTTTGAGGTGTGTGTTTGGGAACGGGATGCGCCTCCCAGCCCCTGTGCATCGGCTGCTGTCCCCCGAGTGTGTTGCTCTTGTTCAGGGGGAAGCTGGTGGCCACAGCCTGCTCCTGTAGCTGCGCCAGCCACAGCTGGCACTGCTCCCATCCCCTGAGAAAGTGTTGGATGCATTGATGAGCTGTTCTGTGTCCTTTCTGGGATGCTGAAGGCTCACAGGGATGAGACGTGTTCCCTTTCCTGGTGACTGTCCTGGCAGAGCCCCTGCTGACTGCTGTGGCTTCATCTCTCCCAGGTGATGTCCATCCTCCTGCATGGGGACGCTGCATTTGCTGGGCAGGGCATCGTGTACGAGACGTTCCACCTGAGTGACCTGCCCTCCTACACCACGCATGGCACTGTCCACGTTGTGGTGAACAACCAGGTGAGGAGCAAATCCCCTGTGTCCATGGGGTGCCTTGCAGGCCAGCCTCTGCAGGCTCAACTCTGGGTGGTGGCTGGCAGCAAGCAGTAACTGTTTCCCAGCCAACATTCCTGGCGTGAGCCATAGTCCTGGGATCAGCAAGGGGCATGTTAAACCCAGCTGCTCCGCGGTAGCGGCTTGTGCGTCCAGCCTGGTGCAGAGGTGGTGTGATCCAATGCTCGGCATGCAGGATCAGGCAGGGCTGCTCTGTTCTGCCCCATGCAAACCAGAGACGTTTTGCTGTGACCAGCCCATCCCCATGGGATGATGTCCCAGGCATAGGAACCGGGATGGGCTGCAGTGCCTGGCGTGCAGGTTGTGCTGCAACGGAGCAGTGCAGCCATGGGGGAATCCCCAGCTCAGCCACAGCAGCTCCTGGTGCTTTCCTGAGCCAATCCAATGCAGCTGCCCCACGGCAGCTTCACCATTGGTGTCCCATAAAGGAGCCGTGTTCCAGATCCCTACCATTGTGCTGGACCTGTTCCCTCTCACCCACTGCAGATCGGCTTCACAACAGACCCCCGCATGGCTCGTTCCTCCCCGTACCCGACCGATGTCGCCCGCGTGGTGAACGCGCCCATTTTCCACGTCAACGCGGATGACCCAGAGGCTGTTGTGTATGTGTGCAATGTGGCAGCAGAGTGGCGAAGCACCTTCCATAAGGATGTGGTGGTGGATTTGGTAAGAAACGTGGCTCAAGGCTTTATGCTAAAGCTGTGGCTCTGCTGTGGGTGCTTGCTTGCCCTTGGGATGTTTTTTAAAAGGTGAGATTTCTGTTCATAAATTGGAGAATGGTTTGAGCTGGAAAGGACCCTAAGATCATCTAATTCCAACCCCCTGCCATGGGCGGGGACACCTTCCACTAGGTCATGTCGCCCAAGGCTCTGTCCAGCCTGGCCTTGAACACTGCCAGGGGTGGAGCATTCACAGCTTCTTTGGCCAACCAGTGCCAGTGCACCACCCTCACAGTGGTTCTGTGACAAGCCTCTTCAGGGCTTGTCTGACCCTTTGGACATAAGGGGAAGGAGGAGGTGGTGTAAAGGGGGGTAATGCGGCTGTGCACTTGGAGAGGTGACATTCTGTATGGAGCCTACCCTCACTCCTGCACTGGGTCCCTCCTGTTTAGGACCCTTCCTAGCACAGCAACCCAGGTACCTGTGACTGTGGAGTTCTGGGTCGCAAGCAGCAGTTCTTAAAGGCTCTTTCTGTTCCTGGCAGGTTTGTTACAGGCGCAATGGTCACAATGAGATGGACGAACCCATGTTCACGCAGCCCCTGATGTACAAACAAATCCGGAAGCAGAAGCCAGTGCTGCAGAAATATGCAGAGCTGCTGATTTCCCAGGGGGTGGTAAATCAGCCAGAGTATGAGGTATGGTCCTGTGGGGCCTGGGAGGAAAACCCCGGGTGGAACACTATGTGTTTGGTACAGACCTGCGTGTCAGTGATGTGATAGGGCCCGTTTCTGCTTGTACTTGTCACCTAAAGGTGGCAGAGCTGCGCTAGGTTTGGGCGAGTGCTGCAGAGCTGGCAGTGACAGGGTTAGGAGCCAAGGCTCGTCCTTGGACTGTGCCAGCTCTGAACAGCACAGGAACATCTAGATCAAGGATTGCCCCCGTGATCAGTGCAGCACAGGCCATGTGGTGCTGGGCCACTGCGGCACAGCAGGGACCCATGAGACATTTGGGCTCTGCAGCACTCAGGCTTGCTGCGGCCTGGGGCTTACTGGTGCAGGTCCCTCTGGAAGCAAGTGCAGCAGCAGCTCTGCCAGCTTCTCTTTCTCCTGGTGCCACTCTGCAGCATCCTTAGGGCTGAGTAAGAGTTGTCAGTTAGCAGAGCTGCCCTTGGGGTGCAGTTTTGCTGTCAAAGGCTCCCCTGCTTTGGGGACCAGCTGTGCCTTCTGACACCCTTGAAGCTTGTGCCAGGGCCCCCAGGCTCAGCACCCTTGTCTGGGGGGACCTTGCTAATGCTTTTCCACCTCCTGGTTCTGCCTTTCAGGAGGAAATTGCCAAGTACGATAAGATCTGTGAGGAGGCCCATGCAAGATCCAAGGATGAAAAGATTTTGCACATCAAGCACTGGCTGGACTCGCCCTGGCCTGGTAAGTGCCTAGCAACATCCTGGAGGTCCCTAGCGAAGAGTCTGGCTTCTCTAGAGCTGTGGCAGCTCTTTTCTAGTAAATCAGCCTGGTGGGGAGGTGGGATGGTGCTCTCTGCTCCTGGTGCCCTCACCCTTGCTTGAGGGTGTCCGTGACCTGAGCTTTTCACACGGAGCTGGGCATGGCTCCCACAACACTTGGGCTGTTCCTCCTCTGCAGGTTTCTTCACTCTGGATGGCCAGCCCCGGAGCATGACCTGCCCTTCCACTGGTCTGAATGAAGAGGACTTGACACACATTGGTCAAGTGGCCAGCTCAGTGCCAGTGGAGGATTTCACTATCCATGGAGGTAGGAGCTTGCAGAAGCTATGCCACACTGGGGTTTTGTTCCAGAGAAGATGTAGGATAGGGCTGGAACATGGCCTGGAAGGAAGGGATGTTACAGTGCTTCAGTACGTGTGGCTGGCAGGTGTAGGGAAGGGATTCTCCCCCTCTACTCTGCTTTCCTGAGACCTCCACCTGGAGCACTGCATCCAGCTCTGGGGTCCCAGCACAATGATGTGGATCTGTTGGAAAGGCTCCAGAGGAGGCCTCCAAAAGGATCCCAGGGCTGGAACACCTCTCCTGTGCTGAAAGGCTGAGAGAGCTCAGGGTGTTTGGCCTGGAAATGAGAAGGCTTCTGGAAGACCTTACTGTAGCCTTCTGGTATATAAAGCAGGCTTATGAGAAAGGCACAGAGAGACTTTTTACCGGGGTCTGTAGTGACAGAAGAAGGGACAGCGGTTTTAAAGTGAAAGAGGGTAGGCTTAGATTGGACATAAGGAAGAAGCTATTTTATACTGAGGGTGCTGAGGCGCTGGCACAGGGTGTCCAGAGAAGCTGTGGCTGCCCCATCCCTGGCAGTGTTCAAGGCCAGGTTGGCCAGGGCTTGGAGCAAGCTGCCATAGTGGAAGGTGTGACCTGTGAAGGTCCCTTCCAACCAAAACCTTTCTGTGAGTCTGAGGATTAGTTCATGAGGGACCTGTGGCTATGGGAAGTGAAGCGAGGAGTAACTCTTCTTCAGAGCTGATCCTTTTCCTGCAGTTCCAATTTCTCATCCCTGGTTCATCCCTTTGGCAGGGGTGGGTCTGTTCCACTGCCTCTGGGTGTTTGCAGTCAGGCAGTCCGTGGGCAGGTTATGGGACAAATACGGTGTTGCTGGAGCTCCCTCCCATCCTGTCTACAAACCAGCTTCTATCCTGGCAGGTTTGAGCCGTATTCTGAAAACCCGTGGGGAGATGGTGAAGAACCGGACGGTGGACTGGGCCCTGGCAGAGTACATGGCGTTTGGCTCCCTGCTCAAAGATGGCATCCACATCCGCTTGAGCGGCCAGGATGTGGAGAGGGGGACATTCAGGTAAAGCCATGCTCTTGGTAAAGGCAATTCCAGCCTTCCTGGAAGGGATCCGAAGGGTGGCAATGGAGTAATGCTTTCCCCTCTTCCAGCCATCGCCACCACGTCCTGCATGACCAGAATGTGGACAAGAGGACTTGTATCCCCATGAACCACCTCTGGCCCAACCAGGCTCCTTACACCGTCTGCAACAGCTCCCTGTCGGAGTATGGAGTCCTTGGTGAGTGAGGTCTGTACTGGCAGATGGGGGGTAGGTGCTCCAGGAGGATAACCCCTTGCTTTTCTCCCATCCCTCAGGGTTCGAGCTGGGCTTCGCCATGGCCAGCCCCAATGCCCTGGTGCTTTGGGAAGCCCAGTTCGGGGACTTCCACAACACTGCTCAGTGCATAATTGACCAGTTCATCTGTCCTGGGCAAGCCAAGTGGGTCAGGCAGAATGGCATCGTCCTGCTGCTTCCCCACGGCATGGAGGGCATGGTAAGGACCCCCAGCTCGCGGGTACCCCAGGGTGCCACTGCCTGGCTGCACCAGATGCAGAGCCAAGGGCAGCAGTAGCAGGTAGCACTGTTTGCAGCGTGGCAGTGCCCGGCACCGGGGTTTAGCACCAGCCTTGCCTCCTGCTTACCTTGTCCCCTGCTGGTCCCTGCAGGGTCCTGAGCACTCCTCCGCCCGGCCAGAGCGATTCTTGCAGATGTGCAATGATGATCCCGATGTCTTCCCCGTGAGTGGCAACTGCGCTGAGCTCAGCCTCCTGCATCCTGGATCTGACTGCTGCCTTCAGCTGGGGAGGGGGGCAACGACACCTGGGTGGGCTCAGCATGGTGCTGTGGTCGGGTCGGGTGTAGCAGGAGGTGTGGGGTGCCCTGGGCTTGCACTGCAGCTGGGAGGGTTTGGGGAAAGGGGCTGAACCTGGTGCCCAGGCTGCACCTCCACCACACCTGGGGCTGCTGCACAGTTCAAGGCAGAGGTGGCCAGAGGGAGGCCTAGGAGCGGGTTGCCCCAAGATGAGAAGCACAGAACTGCAGCCCCTCCAAAGTCTCTTCAGAGGGGGTGAGGAGGGAGGGAGGGCTGGGTGCTGCTTTTCTCCCCACTGCTGGAGCTGCGAGGCCAAGATGCACCTTGTGTTTCCTGAAATCCCCTGAACTGTGCTCACCGAGGCAGAAACTGGATGACTTTGACGTGCGCCAGCTCTATGACTGCAACTGGATCGTTGTGAACTGCTCTACTCCTGCCAACTTCTTCCACGTCCTCCGGCGCCAGATTCTCCTGCCCTTCCGCAAACCGGTCAGTGCTGGCAGTCCCGTGTCCCTGCCCAGTCTGGGGGTAGCGATTGGGGTGGGCTTGTTCTTTTACCTCCTGGTGCAGCAAACATGGGCAGTTTGCCCCTGTCCGGGCCAAGGACCTCCTAGTGCTCAGGGCTGGCTTGGTACATGGCATGCAGCCAGCCAGCTCGTGCAGCCTGGGTGGCTGCCATCCTTTCTTGTGTTTCATGGCAGGGACAGAGACATTGGGGCAGTGGACATCAATAAATAACCCAGTCCAGCCACTTGCCCTCGGCTCTGGCCATGGGGCTGGCACATCCACAGCAGCACTTCAGCCGTTTCCCCAGGGGAAACACAGACTGGGAAAGCCGGTGCTATCAGAAACTGGTGCCCAGTCTGGGAGGGCACAGCAGCCGAGGGAGGAGCAAATCTCTTGTGGCTGCTCCTTGAGCTCAGGGGTGGGGAGGATGGGCAGGTTGGTATTTCTGGTGAGGCTGACCACCTCACTCTGCCTCTTCTCCCCACTCCAGCTGATAATCTTCACTCCAAAGTCTCTGCTGCGTCACCCCGAAGCTCGCTCCAGCTTCGATGACATGCTGCCAGGTACAAGCACTGCGGAGGTGTCCATTTCCCCCCCACCCCGTGCCACGGGATGAAGGGTGAAGGGCAGGAGCCAGCAGCCCTGGGTAAAGTCCGCCTGGCAGCAGCCTCTCTATGCCAAAGAGCAGCAAGTGAGGCTCATGCCACTGGCATGAGGGCACCGCAGACAGCCCATGCAGGAGCTCTGCGCCGGTGTGGCACCAGGCTGCCTTCCTCCTGTGCTCGCCCAGACGTGGTCAGGGTGTGCTGGCTGCTGACATCTACCCAGCAAATTGGAGCCACCCCTTGTTGGTGCCAAGTCCGGCACCCCAGGGTGACACAGCTCAGCTTCCCAGTGTTTGCCATGGTGCTTCTTCCTTCAACAGCTGCTTCCTACTGGAGCGATGCAGCTGGGATTTGGCAGCCCTGAGTCGTGATGGTTTGTACTGGGAGCTGGACCCAGTACTGGCTGGTCTGACCCTGCCTCTCTGCTTCGCTCGCTAAGGCTGGGGTCCCAAAGGGCCTGGTGCGGGATTTGGATGCCGGCACCCTGCCCTGTGCTGCTGTGGCTGATGGTGCCATCCTGTCCCTTGTCAGGCACCCACTTCCTCCGCGTCATCCCTGACAGCGGCCCAGCAGCGCAGAACCCCGAGCAGGTAAAGCGGGTGCTCTTCTGCACTGGCAAGGTCTACTACGACCTGACGCGCGAGCGCAAGGCCCGGCAGATGGAGGCCGATGTGGCCATCACCAGGGTGGAGCAGGTGAGCACAGTCCTGCAGACTGGGCATGCTGTGGCCATCGTGATACCACTGTGACGTTGCTCCGTGTCCCCCACAGCTCTCCCCGTTCCCCTTCGATCTTCTCCAGCGGGAAGCCGAGAAGTACCCAGCTGCTGAGCTGGTGTGGTGCCAGGAGGAGCACAAGAACCAGGGCTACTATGACTACGTCAAACCCCGGCTCCGCACCACCATTAACCGCGCCAAGCCTGTCTGGTAGGGGCTCGGGGGGAGTGGGGGTATGGCTGTGATGCTGGGGGGGAGCCTGAGGGGTCCAGACCCCCCTCATCCCCACTGTGTCCCCCGCAGGTATGCAGGGCGGGAGCCAGCAGCTGCCCCTGCCACCGGCAACAAGAAAACCCACCTGACGGAGCTGCAGCGGCTCCTGGACACGGCCTTCAACCTCGACGCCTTCAAGGACCTGTCCTAGGCGCCAGCCCGGCTGCCGCAGCATGCTCCTGTCTGTCTGACTGTCTGTCCATCTGTCTGTCCTTCGCTCGCCTCCCCCCAGCTCCTTAACTACAGACCTTGTCAAACCCCAACGCGAGCGCCTGGAGTCCTTGTCTGGCTCGTGTTGGGGCCGCCGTTATTGCAGCCGTGGCGGGTGGGACCCTCGGTTCCCTTCTCCGCGAAGGGGCTGCTCCAGAGCACATCGGGGCTGTCCAGCGCGGTGGGTCCAGTCTCCTCCCGTTTTCCCCGGCCCGGTGCTGGGAGTTAGATGGCTGCCGCGTGTGTCCGTCCCGCGAGCACTCTCTCTTGAGGCCGCTCTGCCTCCGGTGGGGTCCCGCGTGGAGGTGACGGGACTCGCGTTCGGCCTCCCTCGTAACCGCGGGGGTCTCCTTCAGCCGTGCGCGGGGGGGGGGGGGGGGGTGTGGGGGTGCAGTGCAGCGCACACTCGCGCACGGCACGGCTGGGTTCACACGCGTGTGCGAGCCCCGCTCGTGCGGGTGTCACGCGGGCGCGCTCTGGTGTCGCAGCCGCCTGTCACGGTGCCACGGGCGCTCCGCCCCGCGCGCTGCCGCATCCGCTCACGCACGACTCCCCCCCCCCCCCAGTGTCATCGCGCGGGGCCCCCCGTTCGGCGCTCGGCTGCCCGCGCCTGGCGGGGCGGGGCGGCGCGGGGCGGGCCGTGCATACTGATGCGCTCGCGGCCCCATTGTGCGCGGCGGCGGCGGCGGCGCGCGCCCGGCCCGGCCCGGCTCGGTTCGGTTCGGCCCGGCCCCGCCCCGCCCCGTTCCCTCCGCGCCGCCGCCGCCGCCGCCATGGAGCCGGGTTCGCGCGCGGGCTGAAAGTCCCGCGCAGCTTCCGCGCAGCCGCGCGCGCCCGGCGCCGCCAAAGGCCATTTTGGGCCGCTCGCGACGGTGAGTGCGGGCAGCGCCGGGCGGGTCCCTCCGCGCCGCGGCCGAAAATGGCCCCGCGCCCCCCTCCCTCGGTCCGCCGTGCCCGGGGGCGCCGGTTGCCATGGCAACGGCGTGGGAGGTCCCGGTACCACCGGGCCCGCGGCGGGGGGGGGGCGAGGGAGAGGCTGTCACGGCCTCTGCGCGGGTGGCACCTCCCGGGGGGCCGCGAAGGAACCGAAGGCGCCGGCGTGACCCGGGCTGGGCTGGGAATACCCCGGGAGGCTCCGGGCCGGGGGCGGGGGGCGATGCAGGGGAGGCCGCTTCCCCCCTCATCCTTCGGGGCTCGCCCCAGGAGTCCCCGCCGATTCCCCCGCCTGCAGCGTGCGGGGAAGCCCGCGGCGGGGGGGGGGGGGGGGAGGGGGCGGGCTGCGTCCGCGGGGGTTTTTGGGGGAAACCAGCACGGGGGGACGGACGGACGGGGGAGTTGCGGGGCGGGGCCCGTGCCGGCGGCTCCCGCTGCCAGCCCCGGGCAGGGCGCCAGGTCCCGGTGGTGCCGGGGAGTGGGGGGGACGTTACGCAGGCTCTGGGCTTCTCACCCCTCACCCACTGTTCCCTCTAACCCCCGCAGCCCCTGTGACGGTGACACCATCCAGCAGCTCCCGCCCCGGCCTCAGAAGACCCAGCCTGCACCCGACCTCCGCCGATGAACCCCATGAACCCCATGAAACCCTCCCTGCCGCCCGCGCCCCACGGGTGAGCTTGGCCCGGGTGCTCTGGCCCCTCCATCCCTCCCTCCATCCGCTTTTAATTAATTTGTTTTTACTTATAGTGATGGTTCATTTGCATATGAGGCTGTTCCTTGGCAACCGAGCACCAATCAGCCGGCGGGATCCCTCTCCGTGGTAACCACCGTCTGGGGTGTCAGCAACACCTCCCAAAGCCAGGTACCTACTGCATCCCCACTGCCCACACGGGGACACCCTAGAGATGGGCATGGCTGCCATGGCCTCACCTGCTACCCCAGCCTCATCTACTGCACCGTCCCCTGCCCAGGTTTTCGGCAACCCCATGGGTCCTGGGGGAAGCAGCTCCAGCACCCCGCTGCTGCCTGGTATGGCCGGCACCGGCTCAGGTATGAGCTCGCCGCCATTCCTGCCTCAGCAGCCCTTTGCTGAGGGGGCACCTGGGAAGGGCTACGTGCAGCCGGGCGTCTACAGCCGCAGCGCCTACCCTGGCGGGCCAGGCTTCGCTGCTGGGTAAGGCCATCTCTGCACTCCCCTGTCCTGGCACATGGCCACTGTGGGGCCGCTGCACGCCCCTTTCCTGCTTCTCTCTCCTCCAGCTACGCTGGCAGCCCTGGTGGCCCCGGTGGGATGGGGCTCCCCTCGCACGCCAGCCGGCCCCCCGCCGATTTCACCCAGGCAGCTGCTGCTGCTGCCGTGGCCGCCGCTGCTGCCACCGCCACAGCCACAGCTACAGCAACGGTGGCAGCACTGCAGGAGAAGCAGAGCCAGGAGCTGAGCCAGTACGGTGCGGTAAGAGCCCACCCGCAACAGAGCTGGGAAGCTGGCGGTGCCCCCCCCCACCTTGTTGTGACCCCCTCTTTTCACCACTGCAGATGGGTGCTGGGCAGCCCTTCAGCAGCCAGTTCCTGCCTCATGCCGGACCCCGTGGCCCTGCCGGCATGAGCCCGGCTAGCATGGCAGGTGTCATGGCTTCCTCTGGCATCTCCCCTGTGAGCATGAGCCCTGCACGGGCACCTGGTGCTAGTGTCCTTTATGGAGGGCAGCGGGTCCCCCAGCACAGTTACCCTGGTCCCACCCCGAGCCAGCAGCTCCCCCGCCAGGGCCTCAAGCGGGCGTACTCCAATGAGGTGAGCATACGTACTGGTGGGGCTATGGTGCGCCGGGACCTTTCTCCACAACTCCCCACTGGCACTGACCCCTCGGCCCCGCAGGGGTACCCGGCCCAGCAGTACCTCCAGGGTGGGCAGTATGCTGCAGCTGGGGCCCAGTATGCGCCCAGCGCCCCCCAGCCCTCTGCTCCGTCACCCTCCTACCCCGGCCACAGGCTGCAGCAGGGCATGAGCCAGTACCTCTCCGCCTCGGGCAGCGCTGGACCCTATTACAAGGTACCACAAGGAACACAGTGGATGCAGGGTGGGAGGCCGGGTGTCTGCCATCCCCTGGTGCCAGCCACCAGGACCTTGCTCTTCCCGCAGCCAGCTGACCAGTTCAACGGGCAGAATGCTGGCTTTGGCACCTACAGCCAGGCAGCCGTCAACGGGGTGAGTCCTGGCATCGGGTGGGGTGGGGGACTGTGCCGGCCCGGTCGGGCGCTGAGGGTGCGCGGTGCCTCCACAGCCGGGCCGGTCTATGCCGGGGTACCCCAGCTCGCCGCTGGCCGGGAACCCCACACCACCCATGACACCGGGCAGCGGCATGCCTCCCTATGTGTCCCCCGGTCAGGACGTCAAGTCACCCTTCCTGCCAGACATGAAGCCCAGCGTCACCTCCCTGCACCCGTCCCCCTCTGGTAGGTGCCGCTGGCGGGGAGGGAGGAGCGCTGCCTTGGGGTGGGATAGCCACATTGCAGAGACCCCCTGCCCCCAGGGCCATTGTGTGGGCCGCGCTGCCGCAGCAGCGGCATTGCCCCCTTAAGAGCAAGGTGCTGCAGGGAGGCATCTAAGGCAAAGGGAGGGGCTTCAGCGCAGGAGGCGTGTCCACTGCCAGGGGCTGCAGGCGGGGCCTCTAAGGCGCTGCCCAATGAGGGCTGAGTGAGGCGGTGCTCATCTTGCATAGGGGCGGGGCTATAGGTAGGGGGAGTGGCTTGTGAGAGGGGTGGGGCTTAATCGGGGCTGTGGTGGGCGGGGCTTCTGCCATATGGTGGGAGGAGCTTCCTGCATGGGGAAGCGTGGTCTCTGGGCGGGGCCTCTCGCAGGGTGGTTCGATAGGCAGTGGGCGGGGCTTGTGGGGGGCGTGGCCGGGTGCGGGATCCCGCTGACAGTGTCCCGGGTAGGGCCGGCGCCCGGCGAGGAGCTGCGGCTGACGTTCCCGGTGCGGGATGGCGTGGTGCTGGAGCCCTTCCGCCTGCAGCACAACCTGGCCGTCAGCAACCATGTCTTCCAGCTGCGCGACTCCGTCTACAAGACCCTCATGATGAGGTGTGAGCGGTGGGGCAGGCAAAGCACGGCATGATATGTGGCACCCAGCAGCACGGTGCTGCTTGGCACAGGGCTGCACAGAGCAGTGCCTCACGCCATGGCATGGTGCTGTGCGCCGTGGTGTGGTGGGGCAATGCGTAGATGGTACATGGTGTGGCTTGGCACAGTGTTGTATAGCAGCACAGCATGCAGCGGGGTACGGCATGGTGGTATTTGGCGTCGTCCAGTATGGTGTGGTGGTACCTGCTGTAGTGGCTTGTGTGTGGGCAAATCCCTGCCTACACCCCTGCCCACTCTCCTGCGTGTCCTGCCAGGCCTGACCTGGAGCTGCAGTTCAAGTGCTACCACCATGAGGACCGGCAGATGAACACCAACTGGCCAGCCTCTGTGCAGGTGAGCGTCAACGCCACCCCGCTCACTATTGAGCGCGGTGACAACAAGACCTCCCACAAGCCGCTCTACCTGAAGCACGTCTGCCAGCCTGGCAGGAACACCATCCAGATCACCGTCACCGCCTGCTGCTGTGTGAGTTGTTGGGGGGTGTTGTCCCTGTGACAGGGTGGGGGCCGCTGGCACCGCGGCTCAGCTCCTCTCTTTCTCTGCAGTCCCACCTCTTTGTCCTGCAGCTGGTGCACCGGCCCTCGGTGCGCTCAGTGCTGCAGGGTCTCATCAAGAAGCGCCTGCTCCCTGCTGAGCACTGCATCACCAAAAGTGAGTGCTGCAGCCAGCACCCTGGTGTTCTGGGTGGGCTGGGGGTGACACCCTGGTTGGGGGCTGCAGCTTGACGGGGGTGATGGGCACCACACGACAGTGCTGCCCCAATCGCGGCATCCGAGTTCTGACCCTCAGTGCCCCTCACTTCCCCCACAGTCAAGCGCAACTTCAGCAGCGGGACAATCCCTGGGACCCCGGGACCAAATGGCGAGGATGGTGTGGAGCAGACGGCCATCAAGGTGTCCCTCAAGTGTCCCATCACCTTCCGGAGGATTCAGCTCCCAGCCAGGGGCCATGACTGCCGGCACATACAGGTAGGGGTATCGGTGGCAGGGGGCTGGGGGGTGTCCCCCAGCCTGTGTTCCCCCTCTGCCAACTCAGCCGTTGCTCTCCCCCCAGTGCTTCGACCTGGAGTCCTACCTGCAGCTCAACTGTGAGAGGGGGACATGGCGGTGTCCTGTCTGCAAGTGAGTGGGGGCCCTGGTGGAGCCTTTGTTTCCCTGCCTGCTGGGGTGGTTCCCTCCCCTTACCTTGCCTCTCCCTGCCTGCAGTAAAACGGCTCTGCTGGAGGGGCTGGAGGTAGACCAGTATATGCTGGGCATCCTGATCTATATCCAGAAGTAAGTGTCGCCACTCCATCTGTCTGGATGGGGTGTCATGGTGCCAGACCTGGCAGCCATGTGGTCACCCTCTACCCCAGTCTGAGCCCTCCCCGCCATCCTGTTGTCACCAGCTCGGAGCACGAGGAGATCACAATCGACCCGACCTGCAGCTGGAAACCCGTCCCAGTTAAACCTGACATCCATGTCAAGGAGGAGCCAGAGGGGCCAGTGCTGAAGCGGTGCCGGACTCTCAGTCCCACGCACATGGTGCTGCCCAGCATCATGGAGATGATTGCGGCCCTGGGACCCAGCTCTGCACCCTTCCCGGCACTGCCGCCAACGCCGGCAGGTGCTGCTGCCGACTATGGTGCCCCAGGTATGGCAGGGCTAATAGAGAAAAGGGACAAACCCTATCTACATTGTTTGACCCTCAGTCAACTGCTTTCCTCCTGTAGGTTCCAGTTTTCCAGGACCTGGGGGCTTCCCAGAGCCATTCCCTCCTCCTGGCCCCCCAGGCACACCAACGCTGAGTGACTTCACACCGGGACCCCCCCCCATTTCCTACCAGTCCAACATCCCTGGTGGCCTCCTGGCCCCTGAGAAGCCCCCTGGACCCCCTCTCCCCACACAGGTCAGCTGGACTGCAGGTGGGGGTCTCCCCCCAGTCCCCCATAGAGGGACCAGGGGCTGTTCCTGTGGAGGGAGGGTCTCACAGCTGTGCTCTCCTCCCCGCAGCTGCCCCCACCGGGACGGATGGAGCCGTCCCACCCACCAGTGCAACCAGGACTGCACAACCCTGCTCCAGGCAGCCAGCCAGCACAGCCGCTGCACCACCGGAACGCACCGGCACGGCCTCCCCTGGGCCCCTCCCGCCCGGCACATGCCACCGACCTCTCCTTCCCCCCCGCGCCCGGCATGGCCGGGACGGGTGATGGGTCCGAGCCTGCCCTCGACGTGAGTACCCCAGGCGGGGTCGCTGGGGGTCCCGCTGCCGGTTTGGGACCCCGGCTGCCATGGGGCGGGTGGGGAGGAGCTGCGGGGGAGCCGGTCATCACACGCTTGCGCCCCCAGCTCCTGCCCGAGCTGACGAACCCTGATGAGCTGCTTTCCTACCTGGGCCCCCCCGACCTCCCCAGCAGCAGCAACGATGACCTCCTCTCCCTCTTCGAGAACAACTGAGCCAGCCTCACACCCCAGTATGGGACTGGGGGACAGTACTGGTGTGCCTCTGCCTGCCGCAGAGCCGGGACACTCCCTAACAAGGGGGCTTTCCTGGGAGAGATGTGATGGGATGGACGGAGGGATGGGCTCAGCCCTGCCAGAAGCACAAGGCTGTACATAGTGTAGAAACACTACTGCCCCCCCGTATTTAAAGGCAAGCGCGTCGTGCGGGCCCTCTATCAATGTGCATACGCCGCTTCCCCTTGTAACACGCCCTGGCGGGAGGGGGGTGTGCGGTGTGTGGGGCTCGGCCCCCGCAGCTGCCCCGCGCCCCCCCCCCCCCCCCTCCGCCGCCGCGCATCCTTGTACCGTCTCCGTATCGCTGCCTATTAAAGGATTTCGTTTTGGCGGGGCTCACGCGTGTCGCCGGGCTGGGAGCGGCCCCGCGCGGCCTCCTTCCTCCGTCCTGTCACCCCGCCGTGGGGCTGCCCCACATCTACCCCGGGCCGGGGGATCCCGAGGGGAAGGATGGGCTGCGTCCCGTGCCCAACACAGTGGTCATTGCGGGAGGCCGCCTGGGATGGAGCCCGCAGCTCCCGGTCCCGCACCGCGGCCCTGCCCCCGTCAGCCCCACCGCGGCGGCGCTTTCCCCGCCACCCCGTGCCTGCACTGCGCATGCGCGCCCCGCCCTAACCCGCCGCGGACCCGCGCGTCCCGCGCCCCCTCTACCCCCCCTCCTCATTTTAACGTGCGATGGCTGATTGGTCAGCGGCCCCGCCGCTCCGCCAGAGCTCCAGTGGCTATTGGCCTGCTCTTCAGGGAGGGGCGGGCTCTCCCCTGGCCCTATATAAGGGGCGGCGGGGAGGTGCGCTCCTTCTGCTGCGCCGCGCCGCGCCCGCCGTGTGGAGTCGCCGCCGCCGCTGCCGCCGCCGCCGCCCCTCTCAGCCCCGCCATGGCCAACCCCGTCGTGTTCTTCGACATCGCCGCCAACGGCGAGCCCTTGGGCCGCGTCACCTTCGAGGTGGGGGCGGGCAGCAGCGCTGCTCCCCGCGCGGGGTGGGGGGGGGGGCACCGCGCTGCCTCCATGTGGCTGCGGCCCCGAGGGGAACAAAGGCCTCGGCTGGGGAGCGGCGGCGGGTGCGAGCCCCGTTACCGCCGTGCCCGCGCTGGGGCTGCTGCGCTCCGCTCCGCCCCGGGGGAGGCTCGGGTGGGGTAAGAGGGAGGGAAAGGCGGCGGCGTTTCCCCCGTTGCGGGATCGGGGCCGCGCTGCCCGCGCCGCCATTTTGTGCCAGTTCCCCCCGCGTCGGGGCCGCGCTCGGCGGCTGCCCTGGGGCGCAGCGCAACGAAGCCGCTCCCCGACGATGCTCCGGGGCGGCGGCCGCGGCGCTGTCGCTGCCAAAGGGAAGCATTTGTCGCCCCGCGGAGCCGCAGCCTGGGTGAGGCATCTCTGGCACGGGCGCACCGCGCTCCGGAGCCGCTGCGGCTGCTGCGGTGCGCGCTCCTGCACGGCTGCGCCTCGGGATCCTCCCGGAGGGGTCGGGAGCGTGCACCCCGCGGAGCCTGGAGCCGGAAAGGCTTTTAATTCATCCCCATTGGGCAGGGTGGACGATGCCCTCCGTGCTCGTGAGAGACGTGTGGCATAGTTCACCTCGTTCGGATGCCAAGTCTGTTAGTTCAGAGTTTCCAGATGCTTCCAGATGAAAGCCACGAGGTGGGGAGTGCTCTGCAGCTGCAGGCACGGTTGGGATCCATCTCCTGGACGAAGCCCCTGGCCTCAGAGAGGCAGGGGATCCCCACGGCTTGGGATGCCCCCTGGGGAGCAGGCGGCTGGTCTTCACCTCAACCTGACTTTGACACTCTCTTCTCTTTGCAGCTGTTTGCAGACAAGGTCCCTAAGACAGCAGGTAGGTGAAGTGGTATTGGCAATGCTGCAGCTGCACCAAACTCTAATGTTATCCCCAGTTATGGACAAAATGAGCAGCTCATGGTGCTTTTCCTCTTCCTTTGCAGAGAACTTCCGTGCCCTGAGCACTGGTGAGAAGGGATTTGGCTACAAGGGGTCCTGCTTCCACAGAATCATTCCTGGGTTCATGTGCCAGGTGCGTGGTGCTCTCACTGCAGCAGGGAGGTGGGTGGGTGGGTGGGTGAGGAGATCGGGTGCTTGCGTGGGTTTTGGAGTTTGGTGTTGGCAGGTTTGGGGTGGGAGGGCAGCTCTGCCTCCTGCCTGCAGCCTCTGGGGGGCCTCAGCCTGGTTTGAGAGTTTTCTGCACCTATGACCTGAAATGTTGCCTCTTTGCAGGGTGGTGACTTCACGCGCCACAATGGCACTGGTGGCAAATCCATCTATGGGGAGAAGTTTGCTGATGAGAACTTCATCCTGAAGCACACAGGCCCTGGTATCCTTTCCATGGCCAATGCTGGCCCCAACACGAATGGGTCCCAGTTCTTCATCTGCACTGCCAAGACCGAATGGTAAGTCAGGGGACCCCAGCACCCAGCTGGGCAGGGAGATGGCATATGAGGCCTGGTGCTGAGGTCCCTGTGTGGAGACTGCAGGTGCCAGTTGTGACCTGTTCTTCTGCAGGTTGGATGGCAAACATGTTGTCTTCGGCTGTGTCAAGGAGGGGATGAATGTGGTGGAGGCCATGGAGCGCTGTGGCTCCAAAGATGGCAAAACAAGCAAGAAGATCACCATTACCGACTGCGGGCAGCTCTCGTAAACCTTCCTCTTAACGACTGACCATTCCTTTGGCAGCCTGGATGCTGTTCCCTGCTGCAGCTCACCCTGTCCCACCCCACTCCTGACTTACTGCGTTTCTACTGGGTCTCAGCCTAATGTGTGCATGGTCCAGCTGAGTTGCAGTTACCTTTCTGAGTCTAAATAAAACGAGTTAAACCACAGTGGTGCCCTTCTCTCCTCCTTGCGGGGGTGGGGAGTGTGGGGATGGTGGAGGGGGAAATGCTGGGGGAGGTATGAAGACAACTTGCAGTGTGGTCCTCAGTAGGGTCTGGGGTGAACAGATGCAGGCAGCTGGTCCTGGCACAGATGTGTTTCTTGGGGGCTTCTGAGCAAGTAGGGAAGGGACCCTCCCACCCTTCTCCATGGATTGCCAGGGCTGCGCTGCAGCTGTGGGGCTGCAGCAACACCCCTCTGACATGGTGGGATGATGCCCTCTGCCCTGAGTGCCCTGTGGATCAGTGTCAGTAGGAGGCATAGGGGATTGGTGGTCTGGGCTGTGCTGGGAGTGTAAAGGAGGATGCAAGTGCTCCCAGTTTAAGCAGTGCAGTTAGTGGGGAGCTCTGGGGGATCCTAGTGGATCTAGTTTGGGGGTGCCCAGCTCTGTTCAGGGTTCTGGTTTGGGGTGGTTCCTATTTCAAGGGTGCCCAGCTCTAGGACCATCCTAGTGCTTCCAGTTTGAGAGTGATTGGGCGGGAGTGTTCTCCAGCACGCCATGGGCTGCACCACAGCCTGCCTGCACCTTCATGCGTTGGGAGCTGCACCCTGCTGCCTGCATTACCCTGTTACATTGCATAATGGGGTCTGTTTGGAGCTGGGCTTTGGTTTGAATGAGAGTGAGGTGTCTTGAGTGAGCGCTGGGCCGGGTGAGCAACAGCTGCAGCTTTCTGTCGTGGCACCTTCTGTGGAGCAGCCTGAGGTGGGTGTGCAGTGTGCACCTGAGCTCTTCAGAGAGCCTTAAAATGGTTTGGGTTGGACCTTTTAAGGTTGCTTGGTCTAAACCCCTGCCACAGGCAGGAACACCTTTTACTGGAGCAGCTTGCTGCAAGCCCCCGTGTCCAACCTGGCCTTGAACACTGCCAGGGATGGGGCAGCCACAGCTTCTTTGGGCACCCTGTGCCAGCGCCTCAGCACCCTCACAGGGAAGAATTTCTTACTTATCTCTAACCTGAACTTCCCATTTCAGTTTGAACCCATCACCCCTTGTCCCATCACTCCAGTCCCTGATGAAGAGCCCCTCTCCTGCATCCTTGTAGCCCCCTTCACACACTGGAAGCTGCTCTGAGGTCTCCATGCAGCTTCTCTTCTCCAGGCTGAACCGCTCCAATGTTCTCAGCCTGGCTCCATGCGGGAGCTGCTCCAGCCCCTGAGCATCCTCATGGCCTCCTCTGGACTTGCTCCACCAGCTCCATGTCCTTCTTATGTTGGGGACCCCAGCACTGCACACAGGGCTGCAGGGGGGGTCTCCCCAGAGCCCAGCAGAGGGGCAGGATCCCCTCCCTGAGCTGCTGCTCACGCTCTGGGGGTGCAGCCCAGCACTAGGGGGGTTCTGGGCTCAAGCGCACACTGAAGCTGGGTCATGGGGAGCTTCTCACACAACACCTCCAAGTCCTTCTCAGGCTGCTCTCAGTCCTCCACCCAACTTGTGTCTGTGCCTGGGATTGCCCTGACCCAGGGGCAGGACCTTGCCTTGGACTTGTTGAACCTTTTAAGTTGAACCTGGAGAGGTCCCACCTCTCCAGCCTGTCCAGGTCCCTCTGGATCCCATCCCTTCACTCCAGTGTGTCATGGCACCACACAGCTCAGTGTCAGCACAAACTTGCTGAGGGTGCTCAATCCAGCTGTCCATGTCACCGACAAAGAAATTGAACAGGATTGATCCCAACACCAACCCCAAGGAACCCCGCTTGTCACCGTTCTCCAGGTGGACATTGAGCTGCTGACTGTAACTCTGCATGCGGCCATCCAGTCAATTGGAGCATCATTCCCCACCAGTACTCCTAAGTCCTGGCACCACCGGGGGTGTGGGGGGTGTGTGGGGGGTGTGCCCTGACCCAGATGCAGCACCTTGCACTTGGCCTTGTTGAACCTCATGAGGTTCCTAAGCAAGCTTGGGTCCTTCTGGATGTCATCCCATCCCGTCCCTCAGCCACACCACCCAGCTTGGTGTCCTCTCCACATGTCCTGAGAGTGCAAGCGATTCCACTGTGTGGCTGATGAAAATATTAAGCAGTGCAGGTCCCAGTGCAGAGCCCCTGAGGGATACCACTCAACATTGATTTCCATCCAGACATTGGGCTGTTGACTACTACCCTCTGGAGTCCATGGCTGTCCAGCAAATTCCTTACCCACCGAACAGTCCATCCCTCAAATCTGTATCTCTCCAATTTAGAGAAGAGGCTGGTTTGTGTCAAAGGCCAGTCCAGATGATAGATGATATCCATAGCTCTTCCCTTGTCCTCTGATGTAGTCACTCTGTCATAGAAGGCCACTAATTTGGTCAGGCAAGAACTGCCCTTGGTGATGCTGGCTTCTTGGATCACCTCCCTGTCCTCCATGTGCCTTAGCATAACTTCTAGGAGGATCTGTTCAATGACCTTCCTGGTCACAGAGGTGAGGCTGACAGTTGAGCTGCTCCCAGGGCCCTGATTCCAACCCTTTTTAAAAAGGGGTGCAAGGTTTCCTATTTCCAGCCACAATGGACTTCACCTGATGCCAGGACTTTTCATATAGCACACACAGGCACTTTACAACTACATCAGCCAATCCCCTGAGGACCCTGGCATGTGTTTTGTAAGGTCCCATGGACTTAGGCATGTTCAGGTTCCTCACGTGTTCTAGAACCCCATGTTCTCTTATAGGGGAGTTTGCTACCCCACTTTGCTACCCCAGCGTTCTGAGAGGTGTGTTAAGACTGAGGTAAAAAAGCTATTGAGTAGCTCAACCTTCTCCTTGTCTGCTGTGACCAGCCAAGAAGCTCTAGCAAAGTTCAGGGTGCTTCCACAGGGAAGGTGATGCCCAGCACCAGCTTTCTGCCCTGGCACCTTTGCTGTGGGAGCAGGGGCTGGATGTTTCACTTTGGGAGCTGGGCTCTGGGAGACGCAACAGAGTTTGAAAGACGATTCAAAGTCTGAAAGCACAAAGCCTCAGTATTTGAACTGTTAGAGTGCTTGCCAGGGGAAGCCGAGGTCCAGCAACAGCTTTCTGTCCTGGCACCTTGTTTCCAGTTCTGCGCTGCCGTGAGGCAGCGCAGGGGAAAGCCTGTGGGTGTTGCACTGGGTCAGCGTGGCAGAAAGTCTTGAAGCACAGGGGCGAGGGAGATGAGGGTGTGTTCTCGACCCCCTCAATGTTTTCTCCTTCTCCATATCTCAGTGGCATCACAGGAGACCCCTCCTTTCTACATCTCCCGCATCACGGAGCTCAAGCTCCAGGCTGGGGGTCACACAGGGAAAGAGACAGGAAGAAGAAGAGACAAAGAGGGTATCATGTGAAAGGAGGAGATATTTTTTGGTCCCTAGTGTTTGATCTATCCATCAGCGCCCCAGGAAAGCCAAGACCTGTGTGCCCGACCAGTCTGTCAGCGTCTTGTTATAGGGACCCTTCACTGAAGAGTCTTGCTGGGTCGGAGGAAGATTCCACTGCCTTGGTCATGGAAATGTGCCAACAGCATCAGGGGGAACCCACAGCTGCTCTGCCCACTTCATTCAAATGTGTTACCTGCTCCCGGTGGCTGCTGGTGCCCACAAAGGACCAACGCTGACGGTTTACAGAATAACACTATTAAAATCAAATCCTGACAAATTAAGGTTTGTGATTGCTGCTGACTGTCTGTAAAAACAAGCTTGAAGCTACAAACAACCCAACTATAATCACTAGTAGCAGCTGCCATGAGTTAGTTATGGAGCTCACACAAGGTCAGGTTCTTACCCAATAGGCATCCCTATGGGGGAGAAGACAGGGTCAGACAGTTGACTGATCCCAGAATTTAGGATGGAGTCTTCCCTGTCTCCCCCCACCCTTCACTTTTATGCTGTTTTTCCCTCTCAGGTGCAGCTTCAGTGACTCCAGTCACACATTCTTTTATTATTGATTGGTGTAAAATTCTCTCCTCATTCAAAGATGTAGCTGCTAACAAATATAAAGTGCTTCAGCAATCATCTCAGGTCTTCATGCTGTAATAGTCTTCCTATCAAGGTGTAACTCATTCCAGCAGGGGTAGGCTGCAGGTCTTGGATCAGTGCATAGTTAGGTTGTAGCAACTGATAAGATGCAACGGAGCTGAATAAGTAAAATCACATCCTATAACCTCAACAAAATTACAAACACCAGTATTAGAATGGTTACTTGTATCTACAGTGAGGTTATCCACACATCTAAAGTCACAAAAAGTTCTCATGCAGGCACATCCTTTTCCAGTGTAGAGTACAGTTTCCGAGTTGTCATGAGGATGTATTTTGAAATAGCAGACATTCTGGTCAGAGTCAAGACAAATGTCTTGAGCTTTGGTGGCATTACTATAACAAATGAACCCCTTTTGCTCTCGCACAACGCATGCATCAACATCAACAGTTTGCCATTTATTTCTATCCTTCCAGGCTCATACTGTCTGATCCAGGGGATAGAATATAGTCCTGTTACGGTTTAATCCTAACTCAATGATTGACTATACTGCACATACCAAAGCATTGAGTATAGTCAAAACAAAAGCTTGGCTGTGCTGTTGTTAGGGTCATAGGTAAAACTGACTAAATATCACCAGGACTGGAATTTCTTTTCAAATTCAGTTGTGTTATCCCAGATCACTTTCAGATCTCAGTGGGTAAGGTACCTTCTTCACCTTCTCTTATGACTGCAGCTGACATTGATTGCATCCATAGTTGAGCCTGGATACAACTGAGAGCTAGAGAAACACTGTTTTGTACTACACTAGGTGCATCTATGATCACCTGATGGTCTTTTTAATTCTTTTCTGCCCATTGAGGCAATATATCTGAAAGAAGCCATTAGTTCATTCTCAGAGCCAAAGGGGAAGATCATAGCAGATGTCTCAAATTGCTCAAATCATTGGTTGTTGTGGTTAGTGTGTTAATTAATACCTCAGAGTCTGTACTATTTAAAACTCCAAATCCTGCTCCCAGAATTCCAGTCACAACTCTTTTTGCTCCCTTTTGAGAAAATAAGGTTCTTTTACACACCCGTGTTGTCCATCCTGCATAAGAAGTTCCCCAAAATGATGAACAAGCTGATTGGATTGCATTGACAATTCCAGTCGTTTGAGGCACCATGATGAATTAAATAACATTTGCTGTGAATCTGTGTTTTTGACTAAAATAGGGGCCAATGTTATGGATGTGAGGAGACATTATAAGCATTGGATAAGATATGCCAGCACTCATGTTTAAAAGGGCAGGTGTGTATGTTGTTTTTCCCTTCAGCATAGTTTACAACACCCTCTCCCTTGACATAGCTTGCTACAGCATGTAAGACTGTTGTCATGCATTCAGTATTGTTTCAAATTCGGCATCCTATCGAAATGACGTCTCTTTTCATTCCCTTTAGAGTTGGAATGTGTTGATTCCTGTCATCATTTGTGATGGAAAGTTTAGGTTGGAGATAAGGAAGAAGTTATTCCCTGTGAGGGTGGTGAGGCACTGGAATGGGTTGCCCAGGGAAGTTGTGAATGCTCCATCCCTGACGGTGTTCAAGGCCAGATTGGACAGAGCCTTGGGTGAGATGGTTTAGTGTGAGGTGTCCCTGCCCATGGCAGGGGGGGTTGGAACTGGATGATCTTAAGGTCCTTTCCAACCCAAACTGATCCACTCTTGCCTATAAAAGAGGATGTTGTTGTGCAGTGCTACCGCAGACAAGTTTAGGCCAGGCATAGGTACATTTGGAAACACATATTCTTCTATCCATGGCCACCCCGTCATACCCAAATTCCACAATTTGCATTTTACACTTAGGAAATCAAATGATAGCTCTGCACCCCCTGTGTAAAATCAAAATACAAGCATGGGTCATGTAAAAGTAAAATTGTACCAACAATGCAATTTGAATGCCTGCTGACAGGATTTCTCATTGTTACTTGCTTTAGTAACGTCAGTACAACACATTCTAATGTCAGTGGGCTTTCTGTGAGCAGACTCACTGATTGCTCGGACTTCTGTTTTTATTTTTTCTCCAGGCATTGCTTGGAGTGCCAATATTTCAGAAGTGTCACGGTTGTCATGCATGATGTTAATTCCCATTCCATCATGGTTTTTTTTCCATTCCTACTCATTTGTGAGATATAATTCATCTTTATGTACAACCACAACAGCAAGATTCAGGTTGGCCTTACTTGCAGATGGCATCCTAACACTTCCTGTATGTTTAACATAAGCTTGGGACCATGGCCGTGATGTGTCCTTTTGATTACAATCCAAGGGGAATTGTGTTGTCAACACAAGGGGCCAGATTCCCCCTGGCCCTGGGGAGCCCTCACTGCTCACCAATGACCTGTGCTGTGTCTGCTGTGCTGTGGAAGGGCCCCAGTGTGAGAGAGGAGGGTTGGTGCTCCTCCTCTCACACACTGCTATGGAGGCAGAAGTGAAGCAGGCACTCTGCCTGCTCCAGGAGCACCTGACCACTGTTCTGCAGAGCCAGAAAGGTGCAAGGAGCTTCTGCTGTTCTGTGTAGGTGTGCAGTGGAGAGTTCACAGAGACAGACTGGCCGAGGTTGAAAGTGAGCTCTAGAGATCATCTGGTCTGGTCCAATGCCCCTGTGCAAGCAGGGTCACCCAGTCCATTGCTCAGGACTGCAACCTGAAAGGGTGAGGGAAAGGGGTGCCAGTGCAGGAGCCAGCAGAGTCTGTGCAGAGCCCTGCACAACTGGCAGTCAGCAAAGAGCTGCTGCAGCAGAGGGTATGTGTGGAGCAGCTCCTGGTCCATGGCACCTGGGGCTGCAGACACTGAGCCCCTGCTCTCCTTTCCACATGCAGGACGAGGAACGTGAGGCTCTCTGCAATGCCGCACAGGAGCTCTGCAGTCAGGCTGGGGATCTCTCCTCTGGCCATGCCTCGGAGCTGTGGTGCCTGGGGCTGCGAGCTTTGAAGGGACCTCTCGGAATTGTCTGGTCGTGTCCAGCCTCCCGGCTGAAGGAGGCTCACTGCGTGCCGGTTGCCCAGTGGCTGCAGGCACAAGGGTGAATGGTTTTGTCGTGCCCTGCCTTGCCCCACCCAACCCTGCATTGTCTTGTCACGCCTTGACTTGCACGACCCCGCTGAGGACATATCACAGAGAAGAAGTTGCTGCAGGATTATTTATTTCCCTTAAATACAATGAGGAACCCCCCCCAGTTGACACAAAATTTGTGGATCACAGGACAGGCAGATACTGAAGTAGCAGGGGATGAAAACTGACGTGTCTTTGTAGACAAAAACATCACAAGTGCAAAAGCAGCAAAGACATATGTGGCCTGCCATGACCTACACTGGGAGCCCTTTGCAGAGGACAGCAGGCAGTGTATGGCTGCTGAAACACATCCAGGCACCAGCTTCCTCAGAGCATCCTTGAGCTCCTGGTTCCTCAGGCTGTAGATGAGAGGGTTCACTGCTGGAGACAACACTGAGTACAGCACCACCATAAACAGATCTAGGGGTGGGGAGGAGACGGAAGGGGACTTCAGGTAGGCAAATGCTGCAATGCTGACAAGCAGGGAGAGCACGGCCAGGTGAGGGAAGCACATGGAAAAGGGTTTGTGTCGTCCCTGCCCAGAGGGGATCCTCAGCACAGCCCTGAAGACCTGCACACAGGACCCCACAATGAACACAAAACACCCACATGATAAACAGGCACCGACCACAAGAAGCCCAACTTCCCTGAGGTAGGAATGTGAGCAGGAGAGCTTGAGGATCTGGGGGATTTCAGAGAAGAACTGCTCCACAGCATTGCCTTGGCAGAGGGTAGCGAAAATATATTGGCTGTGTGCAGCACAGCAGTGAGAAACCCAGTGCCCCGGGCAGCAGCTGCCATGTGGACACAAGCTCTGCTCCCCGGGAGGGTCCCTTAGTACAGGGCTCGCAGATGGCCAGGTAGTGGTTGTAGGATGTGACAGTGAGGAGAGAAAACTCTGCTCCAAACAAGAAGAATGTAAGACCTGGACAGCACACCCAGACAGCAAATGGCTCCGTTGTCCCAGAGGGGATTGGCGATGGATGTGGGAAGATGCAGCCCAGGGAGAGGTTGAGGAGGAAGAAGTACCTGGGGGTGTGGAGGTGCTGGTTGCAGGCTGTGCTGGTGATGATGAGGCCGTTGCCCAGGAGCACAGGCAGCAAGATGCCCAGGAAGAGCCAGAAGTGCCAGAGCTGCAGATCCCGGGTGGCTGCAAATGGGAGGAGGAGCTGGGTGATGGAGCTGCCATTGGGCATTTTCTGCCTCTTGTTAGGGAGCACTGCTGAAGGAGGAACAGGCAGTGACAAGATAGAACAGACTTCTCAGAGCAGAATCCATCAATTTTCTGCCACCCCCCAAGTTCAAATCCATTTTCCTGTTCCTGGTGCTGGTGGCTGAGTGTGCTGGCAGAAGCACTGTGGTTCCCAAGGAACCAGCTCTGCGCTGCTGCAGGGGTTCACGAAGCTGCTCTGTGAAAGCTCCAACATTCACTGCGGATGTCACATGTAAGTAAAATTTCAGTGTCTGCACTCCTGACTCTGAACACCCATGGGCTGTGGAGGAGAGGCTCTGCATGCCTTTATCAGAATTTTATCTGGTTATCTGGGTTTGGGCTTTTTTTTGGTGGTGGTGTTTTTTTTTTTTTTTCCCCTTCCCTACATTCATATCTGACAAACTCTTTTTTCAGATTTAGGATTCTAATTTTTGTCACTGAAATGTGAAGAGTCTCAGGACAGATAAAAGGGCTTTGCTGTTTTTGCTTCAGTGCAAAGTTAGGAGAACAGCAGAAGAATGTGTGCAAAGGACTCTTGAGTGCAGAGTGCCAAACCTCAAGGTAAGGTTCCACACTCCTGAGGACCCTATGGGAGAGCTGTCCCGGTCTGGCAATCCACCCTCGCTTTACCACCTAAAACTCCCATCTACGCCCTGTCTCTCTGGTGCCCGCACTTGGCTGTCCTGGTGCATGGCTCACAGAGTGCGAATGCCCAGCCCCTGCTCCACAGCGGAAGAGCCCAGATAGAAAGCCGGTGCTGGGCCTCACCTACACAGGGTGAGCGCTGCAACAGTGCCACCTACATGGCAGTTCACCCTCGCTTTGCCACCTAAAACTCCATCTGCGTGCTCTCTTTGGTGTCCTGTCTTGGGCGCCCTGGAGCACAGCTCAGAGTGTCGAACGAGCATGTCCTGCTAGCACAGCCGAGGAGCCAGGACAGAAGGCTAGTGCTGGGCATCACCTACAGTGAGCTTCTCAATGGTGCAGCCAACGTTGCAACCTATCCTCTTTGCCACCTAAAACTCCATCTGCGTACTGTCTCTCTGGTGCCCACTCTTGGGTACCCTGGAGTACAGCTCACAGAGTTTGAACGTCCACCCCTTGTCCCAGTGCAGAAGAGCCAGGACAGAAAGCTTTTGCTGGGCATCACCTACACACAGTGAGCTTCCCAACAGTGACACCAACGTGGCAATCCACCCTCACTTTGCCACCTAAATCTGCTTACTGCCTCTCCACTCTGATGCCCGGTCTTGGGCGTCCAAAAGCTCAGCTCACAGAGAGTGAACGTCCAGCCCCTGCTCTTACAGCCAAGGATCTAGGACTGAAAGCCGGTGCTAGACAGCGCCTACGCATGGTGAGCAGTGCAACAGTGCCACCTACACGGCAACCAGCACTTGCTTCGCCACCTAAAATTCCAACTGCATACTTTCTCTCTGGTGCCTGCTCTCGGGTGTCCTGGAGCTCAACCCAGAGCATGAGAAAGTCTCGGCCCAGATCCCACAGCTGAGGATCTAGAACAGAAAGCTGGTTCTGGGCATCACCTACTCATGGTGAGCACTGCAATGGTACCACCAGCACGGCAATCCGTCATAGCTTTGCCGCCTAAAACTCCATCTGTGTATTGTCTGTATGGTGCCTGCTCTCAGGTATCCTGTAGCATAGCTCACAGTGCAAACGTCCAGCCCCTGCTTCCACAGCCAAGGATCTAGGACAGAAAGTTGGTGCTGGGCATCACCTACACAGGGTGAGCTCCGCAACAGTGCCACTTACATAGCAATCCACCCTCCCTTTACCACCTAAAACTCCATCTGTGTACTGTCCCTCTGGTGCCCACTCTCGGCACTGAGGGAGTGCCTAAAATAAAGTTTCCAAATACTACAGATGCCTGTAAATGCAGAGCCATCAGCGTTACAACAACCTTTCAAACTCCCACCAGGTTTAGAAGCATCTCCCTTTATGGAGCAAACTCCAACAGAAAATACCTGTGCCCAGGGTTTAGCAGTAGCAGACATTTTTCTCCTTCTTAGTAGCTGATGCAGTGCTGTGTTTTCAACTTTCAGCCTGGGAACAGCGCTGATAGCACCGATTAGTTGTTGCTCAGTAATGTTTACTCTGACCAAGGACTTTCTGAGTCTCATGCTTGCCAGGCAGGAGGGAAAGCTGGGAGGAATCAGAGACAGGACACCTGACCCAAATTAGTCAAAGAGGTATTCCATACCACAGCACATCATGCCCAGTATAGAAACTGGGGGCAGTCAGCTAGGAGGCTCAGATCGCTGCTTGGGTCAGGCTGGGTATCGTTCGGCGGGTGGCGAGTAGTTGTATTCTCTTCCCTTGTTATTTCCCTTATCATTATTACTGGTGGTAGCAGTAGTGGTTTGTGTTATACCTTAGTTACTGAACTGCTCTTATCTCAACCCGTGGGAGTTACATTCTTCCAATTCTCCTCCTGATCCCTCTGGGAGCAGGGGGAGGAAGAAGGGAGGGAGTGAGAGAGAGGATGCATGGTCCTGGGTTACCAGCTGGACTAAACCACGATAACTTGGTTCACTGATGCCTCAGCAAAAACAATCATAGAATCATAGAATCAACTAGGTTGGAAAAGAGCTTTAAAATCATCCAGTCCAACCTTTAACTTGGGACTGTCAAGTCCACCACTGACCCATGGCACTGAGGCCTTGTCTCCACTCTGTGTGAACACTTGCAGGGATGGTGACTGCAGCCCTGCCCTGGGCAGCCTGTTCCAATGCCTGAGCACCCTCTGGGGAAGGAATTCTCCTCAGCTCCATCTAAACCTGCCCTGGTGCAGCTTGAGGCCGTTTCTTCTTGTCCCATCCCTTGTTCCTTGGGAGCAGAGCCCAGCCCCTCCTGGCTCCATCCTCCTCTCAGGCAGTTGTAGGGAGCAATCAGGTCCCCCCTGAGCCTTCTCTTCTCCCTCTGACCCCCCTAGGTCTCTCAGCCGTTCCCCATCATACTTGTGCTCCAGGCCCTGCACCAGCTCCATTGCCCTTCTCTGGCCCCCCTCCAGCACCTCAATGTCTCTCCTCCAGTGAGGGGCCCAGAGCTGAACCCAGGATTCAAGGTGCGGCCTCACCAGTGCCCAGCGCAGGGGCACAACCACTGCCCTGGACCTGCTGCCGCACTGGTGCTGATCCAGGCCAGGATGCTGGGGGCTGCCTGGGCACAAGCTGCTCATGTTCAGCTCCATCAATCAGCATCCCCAGCTCCTTTCCTGTGAGCAGTTTCCAGCTCTTCCCCAAGCCTGGAGCGTTGCAGGGAGTTGTTGTGGCCCAAGTGCAGGACCCGGCACTTTGCCTTCTTGAACCTCATCATCCCATTGGCCACAGCCCATGGATCCAGATCCCTTTGCAGTTTCCTACCCTCCAGCAGATCAGTGCTCCTACCTGGCTTGGTGTTGTCTACAAATTTACACATCCTGGTATGGAGCAGTACAGACCAGTTTGCACCAGTACAGACCAATATAGGCCACTATGGCCCCAGATACTGTTGGGGTTCCAATATCCCAGTGCTCCAGTCCCTGCTGCAGGTTTTCCCACTTGCAGCCATGCTCAACTCCCAATCCCTCCCAGTGCTCCCACTACCTGCTGCAGGTGCTCCCAGTCCCTCTCAGTCCTTCCCAGTCCCCCCCAGTGTTCCCAGTCCCTGCCGCAGGTGCTCCTGCTCATCCCCCACCTGATCTCCTTGTTGATGCTCTTTTTTTGGGACACACCCCAAATTAAGCACCCCATCACTCTGGGGCTGCCGGCTGGCTCCCTGATACTGCGGGGGGGTTTGGGGTGCCCCATGGGGTGTGGTTTTGTAGCAACGAGGGTTTTGGGGCTGGTGGCTTTCGGGGGGGAGCACCTTGAGTGACCCCCAGGGCCGGTGCTGGGGGGACCCCACTTTTCAGGACACCCCTTTTTTAGTGGGCTCTGTGCCATTGTGCTGAGCCGGGGTGACTTTGGGTTTGGGGGGATACTGGGGGACCCCGGGGAGATTTTTGGGATTCAGGCTGGTCCCCAAAACTTCTCGGGGTGGCTCAGTTATTTGGGGGACTCCCTGCCTCCTGAAAACGGGTGGTCCATCAATCCCAGGGCAGCCAAATCTCATCGGATGCCCTAGGGAGCCCTGTTGCCACAAATAGGAGGAATCTGGGGGGTTCAAGGAGGGATTTGGGGGTTCAAGGAACATTTGGGGGTTCTGGCGGGTTTCCCCAAAACTCACTGTAGGAGGCAGATTATATTGGGGGATCTCCCATGTGCCAAAAACAGGGGGTACCTGGGTCCCAGGGCACCCTGAGTCGCTCTTGGGTGAGCAACATTCCCCCAGAGTGGAGATGTGTTGAGGGGAAGAGTTTGGGGGTTCAGAGGGGATTTGGGCATTGGGGGAGATCCCCAAAGCTCCCCAGGGTGGTGCAGGGATTTGGGGAACACCCAATGTCCCAAAACTAGGTGTTACATTTGTCCCAGTGTACCCTGACTCTTCAGTGCCCCTGTTGGCCCATGGCAGTAAATGGGGGGATTTTGGGTTCAGAAGGGAACTGGAGGGGGGGGGGGGGGGTGGAGGTTCATGGGAATGTGCCCAAGCTCTGCAGGGGCAGAGTAATTTGGGGGACCAATGGAGCCCTCAAACAGGGGCTACAGCCACCAGAGACCACCCCACAGATCACTGGGGAGGGGGGAGATATGGGGGAACCCTGCCAGGTTTTGGGGTGCAGCTGAGGGGTCTCCCCTAAATCTTACTTGTGATGATGCTGGTGATGAGCTCATCCTTCTGCCTGGGAGGGAAGAAACTGGGGTGGGGGTGTCCCTGGGGGCTGGGGTGACCCGTGTGCTCCCCCAGGCTCTGACAGGGAGGTAGAAGAGGGGTTCAGCAGTCCCCAGAAATAGCTGTGACTCCCCCAGCCATTTTAGCCCTGGGGCAGCCACTCTGGGTAGACCTGGACTCTCATTGCCTTGGCTGCGGGTTTGGGGCAGTCAGCCTGGGTAGACCTGGACTCCTGTCTTCACAGCAGCAGCACTTTGTGTATATGATGCAGAGGTTTGACCAATGTACAAGGGGGTTGTACAAGGGGGGTTGTACAAGGGGGTTAAGGAATTCACTTGCTTAAACAAAAGTATTGTCTGTACCTATCATGCCTACTAAGCAGAACAAAGGCACTAACCATTGATAAGGAAAAGCAGACACCTGGTTCTATTGACAAGGAAAAGCAGACTGATTCTACTGATAAGCAGCTATTGATAAGGAAAAGCAGATGCCTGAATCTACTGAAAAAGGGGAGAAGCAGATGGTTTATGGCTGGGACACAGACCAAACCCCTAAGGCCATACATGAAAACTAAAAGGTGAAAAGTTCAAGGAGAGGAAGACTCATTTACTTCATCTTGAGACCCCTGAGCACGACCACAGGGGGCACTTTGCAGGAGCAAAGGACCTCCTAGCTCATTATAATACGAAGCGGGGATAGGACATGAATATGTATAGGCGTATTGTGCAACCTTATGAAAACATGTAACTTTAGAGAATAAAGGTAGAGGGAAACAACACTGAGGTACGCATGAATTTGAGGAATTATCCCTGTGCGTCTCAGAGCTGAATAAAAAGCATACCTGCTTTCAACTTTTAATGAGTTGTGGAATCTACCCGCGTATTATATAGACCCCCTTTTCAGGGGTCTTTTGGTGTTGGGAGGGGCAACCCCAGGGCTTGGTTCTTGGTGAGGACCAGGGCTGCCCCAGCAGCCATTAAAGAGGGTTCATCCTCTCCCCCTCCACCAAATTCTGGGGGCATTGCATAACCTCTCTGAGGGTGACCCCACTTTCTGGCTGACCCCATTTATAGGGTAAACCCACATTAATGGGATGCCCCTCAGTTTTGGGGTTCCTATTTTTGGGGTGTTCCTCAGTTATTGTGTGCCTCTCACTTCTGTCTTGCACCCATTTTTAGGTGTCCCCAGTTTCCCTCATTCTGGGGTACCCCACACTTGCCTCCCCACTTTTGCCTCTTGGCCAATTTTGCGGCAGCTCTAGTGCTTAACAATGGAAGGTAGGACCCAGCAACAGCTCCTGTCCTGGCCCTGTTGCCAGGGGAGCACAGGGGCTCCCACGGGCATTGCTGCAGTCAGGATTGCTCACGTGTGCCCAGAGCCCACCAGCTCCTTCCCACCTTGTGCAATGCCCGCTGGGCTTCTGGGCTGTGCCTGCGCCTGCCAGGGCCTTTGTCACCTTCCGGAACGCATTGCCAGAGCCCAGCAGAGCACTGGAGCCTTGCGCAATGCCCGGCGCTGGCCTGGCCTTTCCCAGAGCTCACCAGCACCCCTCCTGCCTTCAACAATGCCCAGTGGGCTTGCGCGGGCCTTGTGGGAGCCAGGCAGGTCCCCTTGTGCTGAGCTCCCAGGGACAGCACCAGCAGCTGCACTGCCCAGGGGCTGCTCCTGCACTGACACCTTCTCAGCACCTCTGACACCAGCAGCTCCTACACACAGAAGGCTCCTGCTTCGCCCCCAGCACCTCTGCAGGCAGAGCTGAGCTCCAAGCACATGAACAATCCCAGTGCCTCCTCCTCACCCATGCCCTGCTCCTACAGCTGGGATGGCACCAGCACAGCTCCTGACAGCTTCTCCTCCCTTCACAGCACGCACCCACAATGTGTTTCAAGCCAACACTAAAACAGGATTGCAAAGTCAAAGAACACGGACCTGGATGCGCAGGGCAGCCACGGGAGATGCTGCCTCCCGAGGGAGGGGTCTCCTCTGCACTGGTTACTGCAGGGCTCTCACTCCTTAAACAGCCCATGCTCACCGTGGGGGCCCCGTCACAATGGGCATCTCAACAGCGATGTGGGCATCTCCCTGTGCCAGCGCCTCAGCACCCTCACAGGGAAGAGCTTCTGCCTAAGAGCTCATCTCATCTCCCCTCTCTGTCAGGTTAAAGCCGTTCCCCCTTGTCCTATCACTACACACCCCCTCCACCTCTCTTGTAAGCATCCCCTTAGGCACTGGAAGGCAAACTCATTGTCTTCGCCTTGGAGAAGCCTCACTCCTTGTCACTGGGGTTGGAGCAGCTGCAGTTTCTGTCTCAGACACTGGAGTAGCTGCATTGCTGTGGGTGGCACTGAAGTAGCTGCTCTGCTTGTTGCAGTTTTTGGAATAGCTGCTGTGTTTATGCCTGTTGTTGGCATGTAGTAGCCACAGTCCCTGTCCCTGGGGTTAGAGCAGCCACAGTGCTTGTAGCTGGTGTTGAAATACCTGCAGTGCATGTCGCTGGAGTTGTAGTAGCCTCTGCGCCTGTCTGTGTTGGAGTTACTGATGTGCCTGTCACGCTGGTTGGAGTAGGCATCGTTCTTACGGCTTGGTTTGGAGAAGCCTCACTGTTTGTTGATGGGGTTGGAGTAGCAGCAGTGTGTGTCATTGGCATTGCAGGGCTTCTGGCCGTCACTGGAGTAGATGCAGAGCTTGTGGCTGGGGTTGATGTAGCCACTGTATACATTGCAGGCCTTGGAGTAGTGGCAGTGCTCCTTGCCAGAGCTGGAGTAGCTGCAGAGCTGAAAAGGGGCGGTGGATTAGCTGCAGTGCTTGTTGCTATGTTTGGAGTAGCTGCAGTGCTTGTTGCTGTGTTTGGAGTACCCGCAGTGCCTGTTGCTGGGGTTATAGTAGGCGCAGTGCTTTTTGCCGTGGTTGGAATACCAGCAGTGCATGTCACTGGAGTTCTAGGAGCTGCAGTGAAAGTCCCTGATGTTGGAGTAGCCACAGGGCCTGTTGCCATGGCTGGAGCAGCCACAGTGCTTGTGGTGGGCGTTGGAGTAGCTGCATTGTGTGTTGCTTTGACATCAGATCCTGTCTCTGCTCCTCCAGCTTCTTGTGCTCCTCCTCATTGCAGAGCACGAGAAACTGATTCAGCCTTGCTCAGGGTAAGTGCTACTTAGCAACATCTAAAAACATGGGTGTGTTACCAGTGTTAGACTAAAGCCCAATGTCAACAGTGCCCCAGCTACAGGGAGGAGAATGAACTCTCATGAGGTGTCCCTGTGACACCTATTGCCTTCCAAAGACTCCAAAAACCAACCCCCGCAGCTCCCTCAAAACCCCAAAAGTCCCCCAAAACACCCAATCCCCCAATAAATGTCCAACCTCACAAAACTCCAAAAAGCCCAAAACCCCCAAAACCAACTCTCCACAAAACCCGCAGTCCTTAAAAACTTCCAACCCCCAAAATCTCAAAGTCTCCAAAAAACCCCCAACCCCCCAAAATTCCATCCTAACTTTCCAGAAGCCCAGATCCCACCCAAAATACCCAACTTCCCAAACCCCTCAACCACCACACACACCCAAAAATCACCCCCTGCTTCCTTGCCCGGCTGCTGGCTCAGGCTGTGCAGGTGGAGGGCGGCTGTCTTCAGGGGCAGTGGATGTTTGCAGCCAAGGGTGGTTGAACACATCCTCCAGGGATGCTCTGTCGCGAGCTCTCATGGACAAGCACCACCTGATGAGGTGCTGGCATTCTGGGGAGAATCCGGAAACCGCTGTTCAGTCGCAGGAGGGTCCTGCCCACCTTGTGCCACTGTCCACAGTGCCCAGGCCTGGGTGTGCTCAGAGCTGCACCCAAACCTCCTGCTCCATGGTCCCTTTTGGAGGAGAGCAGCATGGTGCCCCCCTGCCTGGACCCAGAGGACCAGGTGACCACCTTACCGCGGAGATGCTCTGGTACTCCTGTGCCTGGCCCCACCAGTACCGGTGCCTCCTTGCCTGCGATGCTCCACATCCCCTGGTGACTCCACACCCGCTCCCCTCGCGCTGTCCCGGTTTCCCCCCTCCCGGCCCCACCATCTCACTCCCGCCCGCCCTGCCCTGCGCTGTCCCGGTGGTCCCGCACTCACCCGCTCGCCCCACGAGGAGATGCGCTCCCGAGCCTAGTGCTTGCTCGCCACCTGCAAGCCAAGGGCAGCGTTGGGCTGAGCTGAGCTGGCCTCTGTCCCGCCGCCTCCCCGCCCCTCCGCCGGCCCCGCCACTTACCGGGGCGCTGTCGGACAGGCGGACTCCCGAGCACAAGGACCCGAAGCCGTCGCTCCCCAGCACCGGCCCCATTCGGTAAAGCCGCTCCAGCGGCTCCTTCTCCTTCCCCGCACGCCAGACGCAGCCGCTACCGCTGCGGGCGGAGCCCCCGCCGGCCCCCACGGTTTACTTCGGGCTGAGCGGAGCCGGTTCATTCCCGGCCTTTCCCGGGCGAGGCTCCGCGGCGTGCCGCTCCCCGCCGGTCCCGGAGCGCAGAGAGGCGGACGGGTCAATGCGGGTCAGGAGCACCACGGTCACCTTGCCGGTTCCGCGGATCTCGGCTGCCAGGCGGCTGCGGGGCGGGGAGGGAGTGGTCGTGGACCCGCTGCTCCGCTCAGCGCCGGGTTCCCGTCTGTGGCGGCGGCTGCCGCCGACCCCTGCGGGAGCGGGGCTGGGTGCGCGCCGGGAAGCGCCAGGGGGCGGCGCTGCTTCTCCAGACCCGGCGGCGCTGCTCGCCCAGTGATGCGAGGAATAGTAACGGACTAAGGAAAGAGCTAAGAGTTTTCTTCAAACTATACATTGTCTTAACTTAGACTAGGGAACAGGTATGTTCTTGTTCTTGCCAGTTAAACTATAACCCAGAATAGAATAGGTAGCCGAAACACATTGTTTAAAATCAGAGACCCTTCCCTCAAGAAGATGAATGTCTGACAGGAATTTGTTTCAACTAGTTTCTGTAAGAGTTGAGGTTGCCAGGTGGGGAAACATTGCTAAGGGTGAAAAGTGCACCGTGAGGAAGACCGCTTACTTCATCTTGAAGACCCCTGCCCACGACCATTGGAGGGCAAGCACCAAAAGTGAGGAGACTTATGATAACGAGTACCTAAACTAACTGTAATATCCCCGCCAAACTTTCGGGAACCTAGTGAGTATGTATGTGCATAATAAATATCCAGCTTTTTGAGTTAGGAGGAGAGATCACCCTAGCACCGGGAGCCGCAATAAACATACCTGCTATAGAACTCTCTGAGAGTTGTGAAGTTCTGTTCCGTAAATCACCAGCGCCGCCACAGCCGGGAGCGGTAGACCCGAGCGGCCCCGCGAGCCCCGGCGGGGCGGCCGGGAGGAGGGCCCGAGGGCTGGGGGAAGGCGGGGGCAGCATCGCGGGGAGTGGCGGAGGGAGGGCTCCGTACCGCCCCGAGCTTCCGCCGCGCCTGGTGCTGCTGCTGCCGCTGCGGCCTGTGCTCCTCTGAGCCCCGAGCGCCCGCTGCCCCCGGAAAGAGCGGTCGCCGGGGGGACCTCGCGGCCGCGGGAGCCCGTGGAACGGCGGAGCGGGCCCTGCCCAGCCCCGGAAGCGAGGTCGTGCGCTCCCCGGCCTGCCGCAGCATCCCCGCGGCCGAACCGAGGCGCTGGGACCGCGGCGGCTCCGTCCGAGCCATCCGCGGGGAGCCTGTTCCTCACTTGAGCCCTTTTCTCTGCGGCCTCGCCCAAGTGAATATCCGCTTCAGCTTTTTATTGAAGCAGCTTCAACGAACTTCATTTCCCCTGCCCCCCACGTCCCAACAACTGGAAAAAAGCAGTGAAAGACTCAAAACCGTATTGGGAGGAAAAAAAATCCTGCTTCACAGCAGTAAATATTTTGAAAATCCCTTCAGTAGTGTTACCAATGAGAGAGCCAATCTCGTTTTAAAACATAAATTTGATTAAATTGAGCAAGTGATAGCAGATAAAAAAAAAACAGCGCTGGGTGCGCCAGGGAGTCCTCCGCTCCACCTAAGACACACATCGGGTCTCTGGGAGGTTGTCCTTTATACTTCTCGGTTCAAGGCTTCAGCCAATTCTGCTGTTTCTTTTCGCTCAGATGTTGACGTGGCTCTTCTCCATTGCTTCCCTTTGTTGCTGGGGCCTCATCGTCGAGAAGTTTCGAGAAGTTCCCAGAGGTTTCGAGAAGCATCCATTACCAGCCTCATTATTATCGCAACCTCCATCCCTTATATGTTGCAACAAGATATAACTTTGAACTACCTAACCCCCCTCTTTTCCTTCTCATAATCTTGTGTAATAATACAACTGACTTCCCCTCACAAATAGTTACAAAACAAACAAAAAACAAACAAAAAAAAGGAATATGGCTCCACACAGTGACAGTTACAGAGAGTTTCTTTCCCTTTAAACTTCTTGATGAACAAACCCCACACATTACAAGTAGCATGTGTCAAAGAACTTTTTCCAGGTATTGAATTATTGGAACACTCAAAGCCAAACTCAATGAGGCAACGAGAAGTGGCGCTATAAGATGTTCAATCTCAGTTTACACAGATGGCAGATAACTTGCATTGGTCTTTCCACCAGCGCTGAGAAGTTACAGCATTTTTCCCATCAATGTTTAAGGAAGTAAGAATTAAGACGAGTCTTACTTAAGATTCCCACTATAGATTCCCACTATAACACTCTGAATACAAAGCAAAGGAAAAATATGTAGAGGAGAGAAAGTCGACAGAATGGTAACCTTGCTTTAGAAGTGCCCGCACTGGTACATACGTAAGTTTTCAGCAATTAATGGCATAAGAATTAAAAAAAAAAAAAAAAAAAAAAGAATTACCCCCCGATTTGATTTAGATGCCTTATTTTCCTGGGGGAAGTCCAGAAGGGCTTTCAGAAGCTGCCTTTACTGAAAAATAATTTCTATATTGCATGCCTAGTTTTCTGAATCTTTCCAAACGCTGCTTGTCTAGAATCCAGTCGGCCAGGATATGGCCTCTGGGTATTTCAGGCATGTAAAATGCCTTCGGACTTCCCCAGTGTCTGTTTGGCCTTTTCCACTAATAAAAGAAACCAAACTCTATTCCAATTATTTCCACTCTTCAAGGTGAGTATTTCCTGAGAGCAGTTCTCACAGAAGCATAGCTGGTATAAATTTAGACTCTTACGCAACTTCTTCCTCACTTGGAAATCAGAGCCTAATTTAAAACCGCAGGATCATAGAAACATCTTTTCATTTTTGAAGCTACATGGATATGAAATATTTCAAACAACAGCAAACCAGACATGTAAAAGCGAAACGTCAAGTTCCCACAGGCTACGCCTTCAACATTCCTTCTGAGTTTTATGTCATCATTGACAGGCAGAGAGTTCAACAAGCATTCAGCATTTAACCTACTTGCTCCAATTTCTTCAAGGTTGTTTTTAGTACTGTCATATTCCTCCTCAATTGCCTGGTTGCCACTCATTTGAGACAGAATTCTCCATGCTCTCTGAGCCTGGCCTTTCTGGATGAGCCAGCGGGGACTTTCATAAAGGAGCAGGAATCCAAAACCCTGTGTAAGTGCTGGAAGAGCCGAGAGGCCCCGCAGGTCCCCGGAAATCAGACGAACCCAGCACTCGCCGCGCCGAACGGCAAGGAGGGAGGGAGAGAGCAGGAGCGCTCCAGCGCGCCCCTCTCGCCGAGCGGAGGAAGGAAGGAGCGGAGCCCGGCCGGGTGGCCCGGAGCGCTTCTGCCCCCGGCAGCGCGACAACAGCTTGTGCCGAGAGCTGGCTCTCAGCTGAGCGCAGCGAGGGAGCTGCCCCGCTCCGTGCGAAACCCTGGCCCAGAAGCAGGGCGGGCGCACCGCGATCGTGCGGGGCGCGGCAGGGGAGAGGCGGTGCCGCATCCGCCCGCCCATCCGGTCCCGAGCACGAGCGGCGCTCCTCGCCGGGCCCGCCCCGCCAGAGGGAGGCGGGCGGGTGGCTCTCGTGAGCCCAGCGAAGCGGCGGCAGCGCTGCGTTATCGCTGCGTCCGGGCGGGCGGCGCGGAGCTCGCGTTTGAGGCGGGGGTTGAGCTTAGTTTGGGCGTGAAGGCAATTTACGGGCAGCGCAAGCGCAAGCACAGGGCACATGGGGCAGGAGTGACGGACACTGCAGCTCTCCTGGCTCTGCACCGAGCTACAGAGCTGAGAACTTCTCCCTGCGTCAATATTGGTCAGGTTTTCAGTCATACAAAGAATGGTTTATATCCCAAATAAAACCCTCAGCAGTGTTATGCCAGTAAAGAAACAGCACAGTCAAAATGATTCTGAGGCCATGCTGAGTATGTTTCTGTATCTTGTCACTGCCTGTTCCTCCTTCAGCATTGCTCCCTAACAAGAGGCAGAAAATGCCCAATGGCAGCTCCATCACCCAGCTCCTCCTCCCATTCGCAGACACGCGGGATCTGCAGCTCTGGCACTTATGGCTATTCCTGGGCATCTCGCTGCCTGTGCTCCTGGGCAGCGGCCTCATCATCACCAGCACAGCCTGTGACCAGCACTTCCACACCCCCAGGTGCTTCTTCCTCATTCTCTGTGATGTGTCCTCACATGGCAAGAATGAAGGGGAATTAAAGCAGCTTTCTGGCTGCTCCAGCTCTGGGATGCCTGCTCCGTGCCCAGAGCAGGAAGAGCTCTTGAGAAACCCAGGGGCTGGGGATGTTGTGCTGGTGTGGGCAGATGGGATGGCATGGGGAGGGATGCAGACCTCTCAGAGTGTCCTGGGCAGCAGAGCAGGCGACACAGGGGTCCCTGCAGGAGACTCCCCTGCAATGGCACAGGCTGGGGCTGCCTGGCTGGGAGCAGCCCATGGGAAAGATCTCCGTGGGCAGGAAATGGCCAGGAGGCAGCGTGTGCCTTGGGAGCAAGGGAGGACAGCAGCATCGTGGGCTGTATGAGCAGGAGCACGGCAGGAGAACAAGGGAAAGGGATGCTCCGGGAACGTGTGCAGGTGACCCAGGGCCGTGGCCAAGGAAGAGGAGGGACCTCCTCCTCTTCAGACACCCTGGTCATTGCCAAGACCAAGTAAGACTGGCAGAGCCCAGATGCCTTTCCTCCCAAGCCCTGGCCCCAGCACCAGGGCACCAGAGCAGGGACAGCCAATGAACAGCCCCAGGTCCCCGGTAACCTGGTGCTGGATGCATCTGTGGCCTTGGGGATGGCTGGCGGGCACTAAAGGGGAGCCAGCAGGCTCGGCCATCTCCAAGTCACTCCTTGCAAAGCAAGGCAAGGCAAGTCAAGGCCAGGGGAGTAAAGGCAAAGCAAGGCCAGGCAAGGAAAGGCAAGGCAAGGAAAGGAGAGGCAAGGCAGGGCTAGGATAGGATAGGCCAGGCCAGGCCAGGAAGGGGCATGCTAGGCAAGGCCAGGCAAGGCAAAGCAAGACCATGCAAGGCAAGTCCAGGCCAGGCAAGGCAATGCAAGGCCAGGCAAGGAGAGGCCAGGCCAGGCCAGACCAGGCCAGGCAAGCAAGGCAAGGCAAGGCAAGGCCAGGGAAGGGAAGGGAAGGGAAGGGAAGGGAAGGGAAGGGAAGGGAAGGGAAGGGAAGGGAAGGGAAGGGAAGGGAAGGGAAGGGAAGGGAAGGGAAGAGAGGGGAGGGGAGGGGAAGGGAAGGCAAGGCAAGGCAAGGCAAGGCAAGGCAAAGACAGGCAAGGAAAGGCCAGGCAAGGCCACGCCAGGCAAGGCCAGGCCAGGATAGGCCAGGCAAGGCAAGGCAAGGCAAGGTAATGCAAAGCTAAGCCAGGTCAGGCCAGGCAAGGCAAGGCCTAGAAATTCAAGGCAAGGTAATGCAAGGCGAGGTCAGGCAAGGCCAGGCTAGGCCAGGCACAGTAAGGCCATGCTAGGCAATTCCAGGCCATACAAATCCAGGCAAGGCAATGCCAGGCCACATCACGCATGGTCAGGCTATGCCAGGCATGGCCAGGCAAGGCAAGTCCAGGCAAGGCCAAGCTAGGCCAGGCCAGGCCAGGCCAATCAAGGCAATGCAAGGCCAGGAAAGGACAGAGAAGGCAAGGGCACGCCAAGGCAGGAAAGGCTAGGTCAGGCAAGGCCAGGGAAGGCAAGAACAGGATAGGCCATGCCAGGCCAGGCCAGGCAAGGCAAGGCAAGTCAAAGCAAGGTATGGCAAGGCAAGGAAAGGCAGGGCAAGTCAAGGCAATGCAAGGCCAGCCCAGAACAGGCAATGCTAGGCCAGGTAAGGACAGGCAAGTCAATGCAAGGCAAGGCCAGTCCATTACAGTAAATGCAAGGCAAGGCAAGGCAAGGCAGGCCAGGAAAGGAAAGGCAAGGTAAGGCTAGGCAAGGCAGGGCCATTCCAGCGCTCACCAGTGCATGCAAGGCCAGGTAAGGCTGGGTAAGGCCAGGTCAGGCAAGGCCAGGGAAGGCCAGCAAGGGAAGGAAAAGCAAGGCAAGGCAAGGTGTGGCCCATCCAGGAGAGGCAACGCAGGCCAGGTAAGGCCAGGTAAGGCAAGGCCAGGCGAGCCCAGGTCAGGCAAGGCCAGGCCAATCAAGGCCAGCCAATGCAAGGGCAGGCCAGGCCAGGCCAGGCAAGGTAAGGCCATTCTAGGCAAGGCCAGGCCATACAACTCCAGGCAAGGCAAGGAAAGGCAAAGCAAGGCAATGCCAGGCCACGTGAGGCATGGTCAGGCTATGCCAGGCATGGTCAGGCAAGGCAAGGCCAGGCAGGTGAGGGCCACAGCAGGCCAGGCCAGACAAGGCCAAGCCAGGACAGTCCAGGCCATGCGAATCAAGGCAATACAAGGCCAGGAAAGGACAGGGAATGCAAGGCCACGCCAGGGCAGGAAAGGCCAGGTCAAGCAGGCCAGGGAAGGCAAGAACAGGATAGGCCATGCCAGGCCAGGCTATGCCAGGCCAGGCAAGGCAAGGCAAGCCAAAGCAAGGTACGGCAAGGCAAGGCAGGGCAAGTCAAGTCAATGCAAGGACACTCTAGGACAGGCAATGCTAGGCCAGGTAAAGCCAGGTAAGACAGTGCAAGGCAAATCCAGTGCAGGACAGGCAATGCAAGGCAAGGGAAGGCCAGGCCAGGTAAGGCAAGGCAATGCAAGGCCAGCCCAGAGCAGGGAATGCTAGGCCAGGTAAGGCCAGGCAAGGCAATGCAAGGCAAGGCCAGTCCATTACAGTAAATGCAAGGCAAGGCAAGGCAAGGCAGGCCAGGAAAGGAAAGGCAAGGTCAGGCTAGGCAAGGCAGGGCCATTCCAGCACTCACCAGTGCATGCAAGGCCAGGTAAGGCCGGGTAAGGCCAGGTCAGGCAAGGCCAGGGAAGGCCAGCAAGGGAAGGAAAAGCGAGGCAAGGCAAGGTGTGGCCCATCCAGGAGACAATGCAGGCCAGGTAAGGCCAGGTAAGGCAAGGCCAGGCGAGCCCAGGCCAGGCAAGGCCAGGCAAGGCCAGGCCAATCAAGGCCAGCCAATGCAGGGCCAGGCCAGGCAAGGCAAGGCAAGTCAAGGCAAGGGATGGCAAGGCAAGGCAATGCAAGGCCACTCCAGGACAGGCAATGCTAGGTCAGGTAAGGCCAGGCAAGGCAAAGCAAGGCAAGGACAGTCCAGGACAGGCCAGGCAAGCCAGGTAAGGCAAGGTAAAGTAAGGCAAGGAAAGGCCAGGCAAGGCAAGGCAAGACAAGGCAAGGGAACGCAAGGCCTGGCCAGGCCATGCCAGAAAGGCCAGCCCAGTCCAGGCAAGGCAAGGCAAGGCCAGGAAAGGCAAGGTAAGGCTAGGCAAGGCAAGGCCAGTCCAGGACTTGCCAGTTTATGCAAGGACAGGTAAGGCCAGGTAAGGCCAGCTAAGGCCAGCTAAGGCAAGGTCAGGCAAGGCCAGGGAAGGCCAGCAAGGCAAGGCAAGGCAAGGGAAGGGAAGGAAAGGCCTGTCCAGGAAAGGCAGTGCAGGCCAAGTAATACCAGGTAAGGAAAGGCAGACCAGCCCAGGACAGGAAAGTGTACGCAAGGGGAGGCCAATCAAGGCCATCCATAGTCTAGGCCAGGCAAGGCCAGGCAAGGCAAGACAGGCAAGGCAAGGCCAGGCCAGGCAAGGAAGGCCAGGCAAGACAAGTCCAGACCATGCAAGGCCAGGCCATGCAAGCCCAGGCAAGGAAATGCAAAGCCAGGCAAGGCAAGTCAAGGCATGGCAAGGCAATTCAAGGCCACTCCAGGACAGGCAATGCTAGGCCAGGTAAGGCAATGCAAGGCAAGCCCTGTCCAGGACAGGCAATGCAAGGCCAGGTAAGGTCAGGTAAGGCAAGGCAAAGAAAAGACAGGCAAGGCAAGGCAAGGCCAGGCCAGCCAAGACACTGCAATGCAATGAAAGTCCAGGCCAGGGGAAAGAAGGCCAGGCCAAGTAATGCAAGGCTGGAAAAGGCAAGGTCAGGCCAGGCCATGCAGGGCAAGGCATTGCAATGGAAAGCAAGGCAAGGTAAGGCAAGACAAGGCAAGGCAAGGCAAATCCAGGGCAATCCAGGCCAGGCCAGGCAAGGCAAGGCAATGCAAAGCAAGGCAAGGCCATTCCAGGCAAGTCAAGGCCATTCCAGGAAAGGCTAGGAAATGCAAGGCAAGACAAGGGAAGGGAACGTAAGGCAAGGCAAGGCCAAACCAGGCCAAGCCAGGCAAGGACAGGAGAGGTAAGGACAGGCTAGGCAAGGCAAGGCAAAGCAAGGCAAGTCTAGAGCAGGCCAGGCAAGGCAAGGCAAGGGAAGGCAAGGCAATGCAGGGCAAGGCTAGGCCATGCCACGCAAGACAAGGCAAGGAAAGGCAAGGAATGACAAGACAAGGCATGGCCAGGCAATGCCAGGCAAGGCAAGACAAGGCAACACACGGCCAAGACGGATAAGGCAGTTCAGGTCCAGTCAGTTCAAGGAAAAGCCAGGCAAGTCCAGGCAATGCAAAGTAAGCCAGACCAGGCCAAGCAAGGCCAGGAAAGGCCAGGCCAGGGAGGCCAGGCAATGAAAGGCAAGGCAAGGCAAGGCCATGCAAGGCCATGCAAGGCAAGGCAAGGCAAGACCAGGCCAGGCAATGCAAGAGCAGGCCAGGCCAGGCAAGCCCAGGCAAGGAAAGGCCAGGCCAGGCAAGGCCAGGCCAGGCTAGGCAAGGCAAGGCCAGGAAAGTCAAGGCCAGGCCAGGCAAGGGCAATCAAGGCAAGGCAGTGCAAAGCACGGCAAGGCCAGGATAGGAAATGCCAGGGCAGGCCAGGCCAGGCTAGGCCAGGCAAGGCCAGGGCCGGCAAGGCCAGGCAAGGAAAGGCCAGGTCAGGCCAGGCCAGGCCAGGCCAGGCAAAATAAGGCAAGGCATGTCAAGGCAAAGCAAGGCAAGGCAAGGCATGTCCAGGAAGGATAAGGCGGTTCAGGTCACGTCAGGTCAAGATAAATCCAGGCCAGGCCTGGCAAAGCAAAGCAAGGCATGGCAAGGCAAGGCCAGGCCAGGTCAGGCAAGGCTAGGAAAGGCCAGGCAAGGCCAGGCAAGGCAAAGCCAAGCAAGCCCAGGCCAGGAAATTCAAGGCTAGGCAAGCCTAGGCCAGGCAAGGCAAGGCCAGGCTAGTCCATGCAAGGCAAGGCCAGGCTAGGCAAGGTCAGGTAAGGGAAGGGCCTGCTGGGAGAGGTCAAGCCAGTCCAGGCCAGGCAATGCAAGGCAATGCAAGGCCAGGACAGACAATACAAAGCCAGGCAAGACAAGGACAGGCCAAGCCAGGCCAGGTAAGGCAAGACCAGGAGAGGCCAGGCCAGGCAAGGCCAGGCAAGGCCAGTCAAGGCGAGGCAAGGCAAGGCAAGGTACGGCCAGGACTGATAAGGCATTTCAGGTCAGGTCATGTAAAGGAAAGGCCAGGCAATGCATGGGCAGGCTAGGCAGGGCCAGATAACACCACGTCAGGGAAGGCCAGGGAACGCCAGGAAAGGTCAGGCCAATCCAGGCCAGAGAAGGCCAGGAAAGGTCAGGCCAATCCAGGCCAGGCAAGGCTAGGCAAGGAAAAGCCAGGCAAGGCAAGGCCAGGCCAGGTCATGCCACACAAAGCAAGGCAAGACCAGGTCATGCAATGCAAGACCAGGCAATACAAGGTCAGGAAATGCTAGGTTAAGCAAGTCAAGACCAAGGGAGTCAAGGTAAAGCAAGGATAGGCATGGCAAGCCCAGACAAGGCAAGACTAGGCAAGGCAAGGCAAGGCAAGGCCAGGCCAGGCAAAGTCAGGCAAGGCAAGGCAAAGCAAGGGAAGGCAAGGCCAGGCCAGCTCAGGAAAGGCCAGGCAAGGCTAGCATATGCTAGGCCAGGAAAGGCCAGGCTAGGCCAGGGCAGGCAAGGGCAGGCTAGGCCAGACCAGGCAAGGGCAGGCTGGGCCACTCCAGGCAAGGGCAGGCTAGGCAAGGACAGGCAAGGCAAGGCCACTCCAAGCAAGGCAAGTCCAGGCCAGGCGAGGAAAAGCAAGGCCAGGCAAGACCAGACCAGGCCAGGCAAGGAAAGGCTAGGAAAGGAAAGGTGAGGCAAGGGAATCTGATTCAAGGCCAAGAAAGTCCACGCAAGGCAATGCAAGGCAAGGAAAGGACACGCCAGGCAAGGCAAGGCAAAGCTAGGCCAGGCAAGGCCAAGCAAGGCAAGACAAAGCAATGAAATGCCAGGCCAGGAAAAGGCAAGGCAAAGCTAGGCCAGGCAAGGCGAAGCAAGGCAAGGAAAAGCAAGTCAAGGCAAGGCAAAGCAATGGAAGACAAAGGGAGGCAAGGCAAGGGAAAAACAGGCCAGATCTATTTGAATGCAACCCCTCTGGAGCCAAAGAACCAGGATTGAAAACTGGTGTCTGGCATCTTCAACACACAGTGAGCTTTGCAACAGTGCCACCCGCATTGCTGTCACTCCTTGCTTTCCCACCTAGAAGTCCATTTGAATCCAGCCTCTCCTGTGGTCGCTGTCAACTGCCCAGAAGCAGAGTAGAGCACGAACTTTTGGCTTCTGCTCCACAGCAAAGAACCAGGATTGAAAGGTGATGTTTGGTAACTTCAGCTCAGACTGAGCTTTGCAACGGTGCCATTCACATTGCTATCGCTCCTTGTTTTCCCACATAAAAGTCCATTTGAATCCAAACACCTTTGGTGTTCGCTCTCAGCTGCTCAGAAGGAGAGTGAGTAGAGCACAAATGTTTGGCCTCTGCTCCCACATCTGAAGAACCAAGAGGGAAAGCTGGTTCCTGGCATCTTCAACACACAGTGAGCTTTGTAACAGTGCCACCCGCATTGTTGTTGCTCCATGCTTTCCCACTTAAAAGTCCATTTGAATCCAACCTCTGTGTGGGTCGCTCTCAGCTGTCCAGCATCAGAGCGAGTAGAGCACGAACATCAGCACACAGTCAGCTTTGTAATAGGGTAACCATCATTTCTGTCGCTCCTCGGTTTCATGCCTAAAAGTACATTTCAATCCTACCTCTCTGGAGCTTGCTCTCTCCTGCACAGCAGTACAGTGAGGTGAGCACTAATGTTTGGCCTCTGCTCGCACAGCCGAAGAGTCAGGAGGGAAAGCATGAGCTGGGAATCTTCAGCACACAGTCAGCTTTCCAACTTTGTCAGCGACATTGTTGTCACTCCTTGCCTTCCCACCTAAAAGTCCATTTGAATCCAACATCCTTTGGTGTCGATCTCAGCAGCCCAGCAGCAGAGAGAGTAGAGCACAAACGTTTGCCTTCTGCTCCCACAGCTGAAGGCCGAGGAGGGAAAACTGGTGCTGGGTATCTTCAGCACACAGTGAGCTTTGCAAAGTGAGACCTGCATTGCTGTTTCTCCTCATTTTCCCACCTAAATGTCCATTTGAATACAAACTCCTTTGGTGTTTGCTCTCGGCTGCCCAGCAGCACAGTGAGTAGAGCATGAATGTTTGGCCTCTGCTCCCACAGCCAAAGAACCAGGATGGAATATTGCTACCTGGTATGTGCAACACACAGTGAGGTTTGCAACAGTGCCACTTGCATTGCTGTCACTCCTTGTTTTCCCACCTAAAAGTCCATTTGAATCCAGCCTCTCCGGTGGTCGCTCTCATCTGACAAGCAGCAGATTAGAGCACGAATGTTTGGTTTCTTCTCCCACAGCCAAAGAACCAGGGTGAAAATCTGGTGCTTGGTATCTTCAGCTCACACTGGAGCTTTGCAATGGTGCCATCCACATTGCTGTGGCTCCTTGTTTTCCCACATAAAAGTCCATTTGAATGCAAACTACTTTGGTGTTCTCTCCCAGCTGCTCAACAGCAGAGCAAATAGAGCATGAACGATTGGCCTCTGCTCCCACAGTCTAAGAGCCAGGAGGGAAAACTGGTTCTGGGCATCTAAAACATACAGTAAGCTTTGCAATGGTGCCACCTGCATTGTTCTCGCTCCTCTCTTTCCCACCTAAAAGACCATTTGAATCCAACCTCTTCAGTGCTCGCTCTCAGCTGTCCAGCAGCAGAGGGAGTCGAGCACGAATGTTTGACATCTGCTCCCTCAGCAAAAGAACCAGGATGGAAAACTGGTGACTGGCATCTTCAACACACAGTGAGCTTTGCAATAGTGTCACCTACCTTGCTGTCGCTCCTCGCTTTCCCACATCAATATCCATTTGAATCCAAGCTCCCTCGTGGTCGCTCCAGGCTGCCTGGCAGCAGAGCGACTAGAGCATAAATGTTTGGCCTCTGTTCTCACAGCCGAAGTACCTGGTAAGAAAGCTGTTGCTGGGGATCTTCAACACACAGTGAGCTTTGCAGCTGTGGCACCCTCGTTCCTGTCGCTCCTCGCTTTCCCACATAAATGTTCATTTGAATGCAAACTCTTTCAGCTTTGGCTCTTGGCTGTCAAGCCGCAGAGTGAGTAGAGCATGAACATTTGGCAACTCCTCATACAGTCAAAGACCAAGGAGGGAAAATGGGTGCTTGGCATTTTCAGCACACACTGAGCTTTGCAATGGTGCCATCCACATTTTTGTGGCTCCTCGTTCTCCTACATAAAAGTCCATTTGAATACAAACTCCTTTGGTGTTCGCTCTCGGCTGCCCAGCAGCAGAGTAAGTAGAGCAGGAACGTTTGGCCTCTGCTCCCACACCCAAAGAACCAGGATGGAGTATTGGTACCTGGTATCCTCAACACACAGTGAGGTTTGCAACAGTGCCACCCACATTGCTGTTGCTCCTCGCTTTCCCACCTAAAAGTCCATTTGAATCCAACCTCTCCGGTGGTCTCTCTCGGCTGCCCAGCAGCAGATTAGGGCACGAATGTTTGGCTTCTGCTACCACAGCCAAAGAACCAGGGTAAAAATCTGGTGCTTGGTAACTTCAGCTCACACTGAGCTTTGCAACGGTGCCATCCACATTGCTGTGGCTCCTCAGTTTCCCACCTAAAAGTCCATTCGAATCCAAACACCTTTGGTGTTCTCTCTCGGCTGTCCAGCAGCAGAGTGAGGAGAGCACAAACAATTGACCTCTGCTCCCACAGCAGAAGAGTCAGGAGGGAATATTGGTACCTGGTATCTTCAACTCAGAGTAAGCTTTGCAATGGTGCCACAAACATTGCTGTTCCTCCTTGTTTTCCCACCTAAAAGTCTGTTTGAATCCAAACTCCTTCCATGTTCAATCTTGGCTGACCAGGAGCAGAGTAAATAGAGCATGAACATTCGGCCTATGCTCCCACACCCAAAGAGCCAGGAGGGAAAACTGGTGCTGGGCATCTACAACATAAAAGTCCATTTGAATACAAACTCCTTCAGTGCTTGCTCTCGGTTGCCCAGAAGCAGAGTGAGATATAGGAGAAACGTTCGGCTTCTGCTCCCAGAGCTGAAGAACCTGGAAAGAAATATGGTGCTGGGCATCTTCAGCACACAGTGAGCTTTGCAATGGTGTCACCTGCATTGCTGTCGCTCCGTGCTTTCCCACCTAAAAGTCCATTTGAATCCAACCTCTCATGGTCGCTCTCGGCTACCAAGCAGCAGAGTGTCACTCCTCAGTTTGATACCTAAAAGTCCATTTGAATCATACCTCTCCGGACCTTGCTCTTGGATGACCAACATCACGTTGAGTAGAGCAAGAACATTTGGCCTCTGCTCCTACAGCCGAAGAGCCACGAGGGAACGCTGGTACTGGGCAACTTCAGAATACAGTCAGCTTTGCAATGGTGTCACCATCATTTCTGTCGCGCCTCACTTTCATAAAATGCCACTTGAATGCAATCTCTCCGGAGCTTGCTCTAGGCTGCCCAGCAGCAGAGTGAGTAGAGCATGAACGTTTCACCTTTACTCCCACAGCTGAATAGCCAGGAGGGAAAGCTGGTGCTGGGAATCTTCAGCACACAGTCAGCCTTGCAACATTTTGACATTCATTGCTGTCGATCCTCGGTTTTATACCTAAAAGTTCATTTTAATGGAACCTCTACGGTACTCGCTCTCGGCTGCCCAGCAGCACAGTGAGAAGAGCATGAATGTTTGGCCTCTGCTCCTACAGTCGAAGAGCCAGGATAGAAAGCTGGTGCTGGGCATCTTCAGTACAAAGTCAGCTTTGCAACGGTGTCACCACCTTTGCTATCACTCCTCGGTTTCATACCTTAAAGTCCATTTTAATGCAACCTCTCCGGGATTGCTCTCTGCTGCCTAGCAGCACAGTGGGAGAGCATGAAAGTTTGGTCACTTCTCCTACAGCCGAAGAGCCAGGAGGGAAAGATGGTGCTGGGCATCTTCAGCACACAGTCAGCTTTGCAATGGTGTCACCATCAGTGATGCCACTCCTCAGTTTCATGCCAGGAAGTCCATTTGAATAGTACTTCTCCAGATCTTTCTCTTGGGGGCCCAGCAGCACAGTGGGTAGAGCATGAACTTTTGGCCTCTGCTCCCAAAGCCGAAGAACCAGGATGGAAAGCTGGTGCTGGGCCTCTTCAGCACACAGTCAGCTTTGCATCTTTTGTCACCATCATTGCTGTCGCTCCTCGGTTTCATACCTAAAAGTTCGTTTGAATGGAACCTCTATGGTACTTGCTCTAGGCTGTCCAGCAGCACAGTGAGTAGTGCATGAACGTTTGGCCTCTTCTCCCACAGCTGAAGAGCCAGGAGGGAAAGCTGGTGCTGGGCATCTTCAGCACAGAGTCACCTTTGCAACGGTACCTTCATCTTTGCTGTTGCTCCTCACTTACATACCTAAAAGACAACTTGAAAGCTTTGCATCTTTTGTCACCATCATTGCTGTCGCTCCTCGGTTTCATACCTAAAAGTTCGTTTGAATGGAACCTCTATGGTACTTGCTCTAGGCTGCCCAGCAGCACAGTGAGTAGAGCACGAACGTTTGGCCTCTGCTCCCACAGCCGAAGAGCCAAGACGGAAAACTGGTGCTGGGCCTATTCAGCACATTGTCGGCTTTGCAATGGTGCCTCCATCATTACTGCTGCATCTCGGTTTCATAACTAAACGCCCATTTGAGTGCAACCTCTCCGCAGCTTGCTCTCACCTGCCCAGCAGCACAGTGTGTAGAGCACGAACGTTTGGCCTCTGCTCTCACAGCCGAAGAGGCAGGAGGGAAAGCTGGTGATGGGCCTCTCCAGCATAGTCAGCTTTGCAATGGTGCCTCCATCATTGCAGTCACTGCTCACTTTCATACCTAAAAGTGCATTTGAATACAACCTCTCCGGAGTTTATTCTTGCCTGCCCAGAAGCACAGTGAGTAGAGCACGAGCGTTTGGCCTCTGCTCCCACAGAGAAGAGCCAGGAGGCAAAGCTGGTTCTGAGCCTCTTAAGCACACAGTCAGCTTTGCAACGGTGTCACTATCAGTGCTGCCACTCCTCGGTTTCATACCTAAAAGTCCATTTGAATCGTACCTCTCCAGAGCTTGCTCTCTTCTACCGAGCAGTAAAACTGAGCAGCGCATGAACTTTTAGCCTCTGCTCCCGCAGCCGAAGAGCCAGGAGGGAAAGCTGGTGCTGGGAATCTTCAGCACACAGTCAGCTTTGCAACAGTGTCACCATCAGTGCTGTCGCACCTCGTTTTCATGCCTAAAAGTCCATTTGAATGCAACTAATCTGGAACTTGCTCCAGGGGGCCAAGCAGCACCGTGAGTAGAGCACGAACGTTTGGCCTCTGCTCCCAAAGCCGAAGAGCCAGGAGGGAAAGTTTGTTCCGGGCCTCTTCAGAAAACAGTCAGCTTTGCAACAGTGTCACCATTAGAGATGGCAATCCTTGGTTTCATGCCTAGAAGTCCATTTGAATGCAGCCTCTCCAGAGCTTGCTCTTGGGGGCCCAGCAGCACAGTGTGTAGAACACGAACGTTTGGCCTCTGCTCTCACAGCGGAAAAGCCAGGAGGGAAAGCTGGTTCTGGGCCTCTTCAGCACACAGTCAGCTTTGCAACGGTGTCACCATCAGTGCTGATGCTCCTCGGTTTCATAACTAGAAGTCCATTTGAATCATACACCTCCGGAGCCTGCTCTCAACTCTCAAGCAGTAGAAGTGAGCAGAGCATGAACGTTTGGGCTCTTCTCCCACAGCCGAAGAGGCAGGATGGAAAGCTGGTGCTGGGCATCTTCAGCACACAGTTATCTTTGCAACGGTGTCACCATAAGGGTTGTCGCTCCTTGGTTTCATAACTAAAAGTCCATTTCAAACGTACCTCTCCACACCTCTCTGTCTTCTGACATGCAGCAATGTCAGTAGAGCATGAACGTTTGGCCTCTGCTCCCACAGCAGAAGAGCCAGAAAGAAAGCTGGTGGTGGTCCTCTTTAGGCACACAGACAGCTTTTCAACGGTGCCTCCATCATTGCTGTCGCTCGTCGCTTTCATACCTGAAACTTCATTTGAATACAATCGCTCCGAAGCTTCCTCTTGCCTGCCCAGCAGCACAGTGTGTAGAGAACGAATGTTTGGCCTCTGCTCCCACATGCGAAGAGCCAGGAGCGAAAGCTGGTCCTGGGAATCTTCAGCACACAGTCAGCTTTGCAACGGTGTCACCATCATTCCTATCTCTCCTCGGTTTCATGCCTAGAAGTCCCTTTGAATTGTACATGATTCAAAGTACTGAGTAGAGCACGAACTTTTGGCCTGTGCTCCCACAGCCGAAGAGCCATTAGGGAAAGCTGGTGCGGGGCCTCTTCAGCACACAGTCAGCTTTGCAATGGTGTCACCATCATTGTAGTCTCTCCTCAGTTTCATACCTGAACTTCCATTTGAATGTAACCTCTCCGGAGTGTGCTCTCTGCTGCCCAGCAGCACAGTGAGTAGAGCAAGAATGTTTGGCCTCTGCTCCCACAGCTGAAGAGCCAGGTGGGAAAGGTTGTTCTGGGCCTCTTCAGCACACAGCCAGCTTTATAACAATGCCTCCACCATTGCTGTTGCGCCTCAGTTTTATACCTAAAAGTCAATTTCAATGCAACATCTTGAGAACTCGCTCTCTGCTGCCGAGCAGTAAAAGTGAGCAGAACATGAAATTTTGACCTCTATTACCACAGCCGAAGAGCCAGGAGGGAAAGCTTATTCTGGGCCTCTTCAGCACACAGTCAGCTTTGCAACGGTGCTTATATCATGGCTTTCACTGCTCACTTTCATACATGAAAGTGCATTTGAATGCAATCCCTCTGGAGCCTCCACTATGCTGCCCAGCAACACATTGAGCAGAGCATGAACATTTGGCCTCTGCTCCCACAGCAGAAGAGCCAGGAAAGAAAGATGGTGCTGGGATTCTTCAGCACACGGTCAGCTTTACAACGATGTCACCATCATTCCTGTCACTGCTCACTTTCAGACGTAAAATCCATTTGAATTGTACCTCTCCGGTGCTTGCTCTAGGGGGCCCAGCAGTACAGCGAGGAGGGTATGAACGTTTGCCCTCTGCTTCCACAGCTGAAGAGCCAGGAGGGAAAGCTGGTGCTGGGATTCTTCAGCACACAGTCAGCTTTGCAACGGTGTCTCCAGCATTCCTGTCGCTCCTCACTTTCATACCTGAAAGTCCATTTAAATGCAACTTATCCAGAGCTTGCTCTCTTCTGCCCAGCAGCACAGTGGTAGAGCAAGAACGTTTGGCCTCTGCTCCCACAGCCTAAGAGCCAGGAGGTAAAGCTGGTGCTGGGGCTCTTCAGCACACAGTCAGCTTTGCAATGGTGTCACCATCATTCCTGTCACTCCACGGTTTCATGCCTAACAGTCCATTTGAATTGTACCTGTCCGAAGCTTGCTCTAGGGGGCCCAGCCGCACAGTGAATAGATCACGAATGTTTGTCCTCTGCTTTGAAAGCCGAAGAGCCAGCAGAGATAGCTGGTGCTGGGCAACTTCTGCACACAGCCAGCTTTTCAACGGTGCCTACATCATTGCTGTCATTCCTCAATTTCATACCTAAAAATCCATTTGAATGTAGCCTCTCCGGAGCTTGCTCTCTGCTGCTGAGCGGCACAGTGAGTAGAATACAAACGTTTCGTATCTGCTCCCACAGCTGAAGACCCAGGAGGGAAAGCTCGTGCTCAGAATCTTCAGGACACAGTCAGCTTTTCAACAGTGCCTCCATCATTGCTGTCGCTACTCACTTTCATATATAAAAGTCCATTTGAATGCAACCTCTCCGGATCTTGCCCTCTGCTGCCCAGAAGTAAAAGTCAGCAGAGCATGAATTTTTGGCCTCTTCTCCAACAGCTGAAGAGCTAGGAGGGAAAGCTGCTTCTTGGCCTCTTCAGCACACAGTCAGCTTTGCAACAGTGTCACCATCATTGCAGTCTCTCCTCTGTTTCATACCTAAAACTCCATTTGAATGAAACCTCTCAGGAGCTTCCACTCTAATGACCAGCAGTAAAAGTGAGCAGAGCACGAATGTTTGGCCTCTGCTCCTACAGCCGAAGAGCCACGAGGGAAAGCTAGTACTGGGCAACTTCAGCACAGAGTCAGCTTTGCAATGGTGTCACCATCGTGCCTGTCGCTCCTCACTTTCATGCCTAAAAGTCCATTTGAATAGTACCTCTCCAGAGCTTGCACTAGGGGGCCAAGCAGCACAGTGAATAGAGCACAATCCTTTGGCCTGTACTCCCACATCTGAAGAGCCAGGAGGGAAAGCTGGTGCTGAGGAACTTCAGAACACACTCAGCTTTGCAACGTTGTCACCATCATTGAAGTCTCTCCTTGGTTTCATACCTAAAAGTCCATTTGAATCCAACTTCCCTTGCGGTCCCTCTCATCTGCCCAGCAGCACAGTTAGTAGAGAACGAGCGCTTGGACTCTGCTCCCACACCCCAAGAGCCTGGAGGGAAAGCTGGTGCTGGGAGTCTTCAGCACATAGTCAGCTTTGCATTGGTGTAACCATCAGTGCTGTCACTCCTAGCTTTCAAACCTAAAAGTGCATTTGAATGCAACCTCTCCAGAGCCTGCTCTCGGCTCCCCAGCAGTACAGTGAGTATCATAGAATCATAGAATCATTAGGGTTTGAAAGGTCCTTATGATCATCTAGTTCCAACCCCCCTGCCATGGGCAGGGACACCTAACGCTAAATAATATCACCCAAGGCCTCGTCCAACCTGGCCTTGAACACTGCCAGGGATGGAGCATTCTCAACCTCCCTGGGCAACCCATTCCAGTGCCTCACCACCCTAACAGGAAAGAATTTCCTTCTTATATGCGACCTAAACTTCCCCTGTTTAATTTTTAACCTGTTACCCCTTGTCCTGTCACTACAGTCTCTAATGAAGAGTCCTTCTCCAGCATCCCTATAGGCCCCCTTCAGATACTGGAAGGCTGCTATGAGGTCTCCATGCAGCCTTCTCTTCTCCAGGCTGAACAGCCCCAACTTCCTCAGCCTGTCTTCATAGGGGAGGTGCTTCAGTCCCCTGATCATCCTCGTGGCCCTTCTCTGGACTTGTTCCAACAGTTCCATGTCCTTTTTATGTTGAGGACACCAGAACTGCACACAATACTCCAGGTGAGGTCTCACAAGAGCAGAGTAGAGGGGCAGGATCACCTCCTTTGACCTGCTGGTCACGCTCCTTTTAATGCAGCCCAGGATACGGTTGGCTTTCTGGGCTGCGAGCGCACACTGCCGGCTCACGTTCATTTTCTCATCAACCAGCACCCCCAAATCCTTCTCCGCAGGGCTGCTCTGAATCTTTTCTCTGTCCAACCTGTAGCTGTGCCTGGGATTGCTCCGACCCAGGTGTAGGACCTTGCACTTGGCATGGTTAAACCTCATGAGGCTGGCATCAGCCCACCTCACAAGTGTGTCAAGGTCCCTCTGGATGGCATGCCTTCCCTCCAGTGTATCAACCGAACCACACAGCTTGGTGTCATCAGCAAACTTGCTGAGGGCACACTCAATCCCACTGTCCATGTCACCTACAAAGATGTTAAACAAGACCGGTCCCAACACCGATCCCTGAGGGACACCACTTGTTACTGGTCTCCAGCTGGACATTGAGCCATTGACCACAACTCTTTGTGTGCGGCCATCCAGCCAGTTCTTTATCCACCGAGTGGTCCATCCATCAAATTGATGGATCAATTAATTGCAGTTTTGAGTTTATGTTTAATTCAACAGAAAAAGTGAACAGGAGGACCTCCCTGAAATAGAAGAAATCCTTAATCCAGGTATATCTGGGAATATAGACATCTGAAGCTTCAGGTAAAGCGAAAAATGCTTTACCTGTTAAAGTAAGTAGAAATAAAAAGGGGGGCCTGCCCAATTAAAATAAAACAATAGCCCCTAAAATTGCAGGAAAGGGAATTAAAAAAAATCATTAATAAATTTTGAAATATAAATTCTTAATTGAATGCGAATTGGAATATAATACTCCTACCTTGCCAGTAAAGAAAAGTTGCAGATTGGTTCAAGATCTCAGGAATCAACAAATTTGTGGAGGATATTCAGTAATAGCTAATCCGTATTGACTAAATCTAATCAAAAATGATTTGCCATCTTGGATTTAAAGGACTCTTTCTTTTGCTTACCATTGGCCAAAGAAAACCAGAATTTATTTGCTTTTGAATGGGAACATCCTGACACAGTAAGGAAAACTCAATTAACTTGGACAGTATTACCTCAAGGGTTTAAAACAATCCAACGATTTTTGGAAATCAGTTAACACTGGAACTAGGATCATGAAACCACCCACTCAGGCAGGGACTCTGTTACAATATGTGGATGACCTATTTCGACAGAAACAAAGAAAGAATGTGTCCAGTGAATGGTGGAATTATTGAATTTTCTGGGACTGAATGGTTATTGGGTAACCAGACAAAAGGCCAAATCCAAAACCGAGTTTCCTACCTAGGATGACAGAGAAAACTTGGAACTGCTAGAAAAGAGGCCATTTGTCAAACTCCACGACTGTCAACCATCAAGGAGCTCCAGATGTTCCTGGGAATGACTGGATGATGCAGACTTTGGATGCATGATTATGGTGTTCTGGTAAGACCCCTATATGAACTGTTAAAAGAAACCCCTCTCTCTTTGGAATGGACTGATTCAGCAGAGGAGGGCTTTAGAAATTTAAAAGCAGAGCTAATGAGAGCTGCAGCTCTGACTTCTGGATGTGTCTAAATCCGTTTGGCTATATTCCTATGAAGAACAGAGAATAGCTTTGGTGGTCCTTACTCAGAAACTAGGACCCTGTAAGAGAACAGTGGTGTATTTTTCAAAACAGCTAAATGAAGTGAGCAAAGGATGGCCTGGATGCCTAAGAGCTGTGGCAGCTGTTGTCATGAATATTGAAGAGGCCCGCATATTTACCTTGGGACAAAAATTACTGTACTAGTGTCCTGTGTTGTATCAGCATTCCTGGAACAGAAAGAAGCCCACTGGTTATCTCTTTAATAGTTTTTTTTTCAATCCATCAACTATTAGACCAGATTTGAAAGACTGATTCTAAATATGCATTTGGTGTGGTCCATGCGCATGGTGCCATCTGGAAAGAACGAGGACCTTTGAACACACAGAAGAAACAGAATAAACATGCTACGACTACTGAAAGCTGTTCAGCTACCTGAGGAAGTAGCTATTATGTGTTGTCAAGGATATCAACAAGATGAAATTTGGCTGATTTTAACAATCTAAACTCATTCCCTTAATCCCTGACGGCAAACTAACAGTTGAGAAATCTAAACCTAGAAAATCAAAGGAGGATAGAAAATTTATTGAAGATCTCAGAGGAGGAGAGGAAAACAAAGAAGATTGGGTTCAGATACCTGATAGGCGAATTATAATCCCCTATAACCAACTCTGGGCGCTAGTTCAGGAGAAACATAATAAAACTCATTGAGGTAGCAAGTCTTTATATAAATACTTAGATGAACAAATTGAAGGAAGTAATCTATATATCATAGTTCAATTAGACAAATAAATTTTTACCAATATTTGTTGGTGTTAATGAATACTTTTTTAGGGTGGCCAGAAGCATTCCCTTGTAGGTTTTGGAGTACCAGAGGCACTTTCTTCTGACCAAGACTCACCCTTTAGTGCAAAATAGTTACAAGGGCAGCTACTAAACCTCAATCGAAAGAAGAGGCTATCCTATATAAAATTTTTATATGGAAGACCATATCAGTCCCAGTTTTAAGGAGAAAGTCTTCTGGAAGTGGGAGAAGGTTATCTCCTAAAATTTCTGGTCAATCTGGGAAAACAATTAGAAAAAATAAGAGAATACTGAGGACAAGAGAGAGAGGAATGGATTACCCGACACACCCTTTTATATCCAGAAGTTGGGTTTATGTTAAGAATTTTTCAGGAGATCCTCTACAGGAGAAGTGATCAAATAGAAACAAGAAACTATTTCAAAAAGACTCTGGATGAAAATATGTTGCAAAAGAATTTGCAAAAGGACAAAAAAGGGGGTATAGACATTTGTTAATACTAACAGACACCTTTTCAGGTTGACCAGAAGCCTTTCCAACTAGAAGCTCACAAGCCCGGGAGGTAACAGAGATTGTTATAGGATGGTCGTGGGGATTTCAAAAGTATGTGCTGCATGAACTTATCTGACCATTCAGAATCAATTCATGCTAAGCTGCGAAAACTGCAGGAAAACATGCAAGAGCTTAGAATTGTTGGAGGCTGATTAGATGAATGGTTAAATAACCTAGGAGTTACTGGATGGTTCAGGGACATACTGAAACAAGGCCTTTTAATCTTGGCTATAGGACTACTCAATTTAATGACTGTACCTTGTATAATACAGTGTATATCAAAATCACTTCATAAATCGATAGAAGGAACATGGATAGCTCTGTCATGAATAATATAGTAAAAGAATTTACTAACTTTATAGAAAAAGGGGGGATTGATGCAGAGGGTTGACCAATGTATGGGGGGGGTTGTACAAGGGGGTTGTACAAGGGGCGTTGTACAAGAGGGTTAGAGGAATTTGCTTGCTTAAACAAAAATATTGTCTGTTGTAAATGCCTGCTAAGCAGAACAGAGACATCTGGTCCTACTGATAAGGAAAGCAGATGCCTGGTCCTATTGATAAGGAAAAGCAGATGCCTGAATCTACTGAAAAGGGGGAGAAGCAGATGATTTATGGCTGGGACACTGACCAAAGACTAAGGCCATATGTGAAGACTAAAAAGGTGAAAAGTGCAAGAAGAGGAAGACTCATTTACTTCATCTTGAAGACCCCTACCCAGAGAAGGAAGACTCATTTACTTCATTTGAGACCCCTGCCCATGACCAGAGGGGGCACTGTGCATGCGCAGAGGACATTCTGGCTGGTTATAATACGAAGTGGGGATAGAACATGAATATGTATAGGCCTGTTGGGCAACCTTATGAATATATATAACTTTAGAGAATAAATGTAGAGGGAAACAACACTGAGGCATGCATGACTTTGAGGACTTATTCCCGTGCGTCTCAGCGCTGAATAAAAAGCATACCTACTTTACAACTTTAACGAGTTGTGGAGTCAGTCCGCGCATCACAAGGGTGTCGCCATCATTGCAGACTCTCCTCCGCTTCGTACCTAAAAGTCCATTTGAATACAAATGCTCTGGTGGTCGCTCTCAGCTGCCCAGCAGCGCAGTGAGGAGAGCACGAACGTTTGGCCTCTGCTCCCTCAGCTGAAGAG